>NC_045968.1:34988718-35047441 GCF_010909765.2 Amblyraja radiata
TCTCCGCAGGGTGAGGACAGTGGGGTGAGTGAGTACAGTGTGGAGATGAGCGGCGAGGGTCTGGAGCCGCTGGAGGTGTACTGCGGCTCCGAGCTCCAGTGCTCTGTCAGCTGCCTCGTGCCGGGAACCACCTACAGGTTCAGGGTGAGGGGTGCCAGTGACGCAGGGGTGAGTCTCTGCCTTTGTGCCAGCCTTCCCCTGCCACCCCCATCTCTCCCTCTCTCCCCCTTCCATCCCTCTCCTCCCTCTATCCCTCTCTCTCACACCCGCTCCCATATCACCCCTTTTCCCCTCTCTCTCCCTCTCCCTTTCTGCTTCTCTCCCTCTTTTTATCACTCTTTCACACTCATTCTCTCTCTCCTCACCTTTCTCTCCATCTCTCTCTTTCCCCCTCTCCCCTCTTTCTGTCTCTTTCTCTCAATTTTCTCTCTCTGCCCTTTCCACCCCCTCTCCTCTCTCCATCCCTCTCACATGCCCTGTCTCTATCTCTATCCCCCTTCTCACCTCACTCTCTATCTGTTTCTCTCTGCTTTCTCTCTCCCCCTTTTTCGGCCTTCTCTCCTCTCCCTCTCTCCCACCCTTTATCTCTCCTCTCTCTGCCCCCTCTCTCTCACTCTTTCTCCTCTCCTTCTTTCTCCCGCTCCTCACTCTCTCTCTCCTCCCCCCCCTCTCTCTTGCCCTCTCCCCCCTTCTCCCTTTCTCACTCTTCACTCCGTATCCCTGGCTCCTGCTGCCCCTCTGCGAAGGATACCCTCCCCTGGTTCTGCCCCACTCTTCCCCCACCATGTCCCTGTGACGTACAGGCCTCTCCTCTCCAAATGGCCACCCGGAGTCCGGACCCCACACCCCTCCGTCTCCACACACCTTGGGAGATCCGGAGGTTGTGCTATGTTCTAGAAAGATCACCGCACAAGAGAAGGCCATTTGGCCCACTGTGTCCGTGCCAGCCCCAAAGGTGACCTCATGACCTCAAAGCAGATCATTCGGCCCATCGAGACTCTACCAACTCCCATTCACACATATTTTTCCCCATGATCCATTCTCCCCACGTTCCGTCATCTTCCCTGGACTCACCCACCCCCCCCCCCCCACCCCCCTCTTTCCATCACACTAACGACAAATTCCCAAAGGCCATTTAACCCACCTTTTAAGCACAGCCTTGGGTTGTGGGAGGAAAGTCACGCGGTCACAGGGAGAACGTGCATACTCCACACAGACATACACACACTCACACACACACACCCTCGGCTGCACACGCACACTCATTCATACACACACTCGCGCAAACACACAGACACACACACTCAGACACACACTCACACAGACACACACAAACACACACATGCACTCGCACAGACACACACACTCAGACACACACTCACACAGACACACACAAACGCTCACACTCACACACACACAAACGCTCACACTCACACAGACACACACACACACACTCAGACACACACTCACACACACACACAAACACACACATGCACTCGCACAGACACACACACTCAGACACACACTCACACCGACACACACAAACGCTCACACTCACACAGACACACACACTTAGACACACACTCACACAGACACACACAAACACACACATGCACTCGCACAGACACACACACTCAGACACACACTCACACCGACACACACAAACGCTCACACTCACACCGACACACACATAAACACACACCCACAATGACAGGCACAGACACACAAACACAAGCAAACTCACACACAGTGGCTGTCACTCTACTCAACAACGTACCTCGGTGACTGCCAATCACCCCCCCACCCCCCGGACACTTATTATCACTTATTATTATTTATTTAAATCATTTGCTATGTCGCTCTTCCAGGGAGATGCTAAATGCATTTCGTTGTCTCTGTACTGTACACTGACAATGACAATTAAAATTGAATCTGAATCTGAATCTGACACAGTGGCGGTGGGAGGTGGGGATTGAACCTGGCACAGTGGAGCATTACCTGCCGCACCACTGTGGGACCCAACCGCTGGGGTCCACAACCCCTGCTATTTTATTCTTATTTAAACCATACTGGAGATTTCACCCTCCCTCCCCTCTCGGTCCGCGGGTCATAATCTGTCAACCTGGGGTCTCCCCCTCGTTCCCTCCTCATGGACTTTGCTCTGCATCCCGACAGTACGGATCCTATTCGGAAGTGACGGACCTCACCACGGCAGAAGGACCACCAGTACAGTGTAAAGCACCCATCCTCTCCTGCACATCGATCACCAGTGTACTGGTGAGCTGGGAGGTAAGTCAGGGCCAATAGTTTAGTTTGATTTATTATTGTCACGTGTGTCGAGGTACAGCGTAAAGCTTTTCTTTATACGCTATCCAGTCACGGGAAAGACTACACTTCTGTGCTTCAAGGAACAAAATCCTAGCCTGCCCAACCTCTCTCTGTAGCTCAGGCCCTGGCAACATCCTCGTAAATCTTCCCTGCGCCCTTTCCGGCTTCATGGCATCCATCCTATAGCAGGGTGATCAACACTGATCGTACAACGGGCGGCACAGTGGTTGAGTTGCTCCCTCACAGCGCCAGCGACGCAGGTTCGATCCTGACCATGGGTGCTGTCCGTGTGGAGTTTGTACGTTCTCCCTGTGACCGCATGGGTTTTCTCCGGGTGCTCCGGTTTCCTCCCTCACTCCAAAGACGCGCAGCTTTGTAGGTTAATTGGCTTCTGTAAATCGTCCCCAGTGTGTGGGATAGTACTAGTGTATCGCTGGTCGGTGCAGACCCAGTGGGCCGAAGGGCCTGCTGCGTCCGCGAGAGCACAAGGGAAGAAATTGAACTTTTTTTCGCCTTTCATCACAGTGAGGAATGTGGAGGAGTCACTGTGGTGGATGTTTATGTTAAAATGTGTTTTGTGTGTTCCGTTGCTTTTTATTTGTATGACTGACTTGGCAAATGAAATTCCTCACATGTTGCAAAACATGCTTGGCTAATAAAGTATTATTGTGATTGATTGTGATTGTTCTTCACAGTCTAAAGTCTATTAAATGTATTACCTGCCTAAACTGCCTCCGCTGGCATCTCGTTCCATACACCCACCACCGTCTGAGTGAAAAAGGTGTCCCTCAGGTTCCCATTAAATCTTTCCCCTCTCACCTTAAACCTATGTCCTGTGGGTTCTTGATTCCTCTACTCTGAGTAAAAGATTGTGCATTTCTTAAGTACCCTACCTTTAGTTTAGTTTAGTTCAGTTTGGTTTAGTTTAGAAATACAGCATGGAAGCAGGCCCTTCGGCCCATCAAGCCCGTGGCGACCAGTGACCACCCGTACACTAGCACTATCCTGCGCACTAGAAACTATTTACCCTAGCAAATTAGCCTTTGGAGTGTGGTATGAAACTGAAGCACCTGGAGAAAGCCCACACATTCACATGGAAACCATATAACACCATATAACAATTACAGCACGGAAACAGGCCAGCGTGCAAACTCCACACAGACAGCACCCTAGGTCAGGATTGAACCCGGGTCTCTGATGCTGTGAGGCAGCAACTCTACCGCTGCGCCACTGTGCCGCTATCTATTCCCCTCGTGATCTTATACAACAGTGGTTGCAAGGGAAGGGCAACGCCCATTGTACGATCAAGTGTGGACCAGCATACTGAGTAGAGGGGAAGAGTGGCCTTTCCTAGACGTCCCCCAGCCTTTGTAGGCACTGACGTGTGACGTGCGGGAAGTCTCCGTGTGCCTGTCCCTCAGTGATGTCCCCTGTGTTTCCAGAACCCAGACAGCAGTGGCCCTGACATCTCGGAGTACCGGCTAGAATGGGGAGAGACGGAGGACTCGATGGAGCTCGTCTACAGTGGCATGGAGACATCCTTCGAGATCCACAACCTCGCCCCGGCCACCCAGTACTGCTGCCGGCTGCAGGTACGGCCACTGACATGTCCACTATATCAATGTTTATGTCATGTGAACTGGTACATTACTAGTGGGGACGGGTCTGTCGCTGTATAACACTGGGGTACAGTACCGATGGGGAAGGGTCTGTCGCTGTATAACACTGGGGTACAGGTTGCAAATGGACACAATATCACTGTACGGAGTGAGTGAAGAGCGGGCACTCTCACGGTTTGTTGGGAGCCAGAGCGGGCATCAGCTGGGAACAATGACAAAGTGTGTACTCTGGGCAGATTGGTGAATGAATCTCCATTACCTGTAATAAGCACGGTGCTGAAGGGTGCAGCAAGCAGCGTACAACAACAAATGCCTATTAATGAGTTATTAATGAGTTCACCTGCTTCATTAATTGATCTTGCTGTTTATGTGCCACATCAGGCATGGGCATCCCCCCCCCCCCCCTCCTCCTCCACTCTTTCCCCTTTTCTCTCTCCTTTCTCCCGCTTCCTCTTTTTTCTCCTTCCTGTGTCCGTGCCTCCCTTGTCTTTATTTCTGTTCCCTTTATTGAACCTCTGCCTTTCCTGGATCTCTCATTTCTCTCTCTCATTCTCCCTTTCTCTCAATGTTTCCTACCCCCTCTCTCTCTCCCCCTCCCCCTTTCTCTCCCTTTCCCCATTCTGTCTTTCTTACCCACACTCCCTCTCTCCCTCTCCCTCCCTCCCTCCCCTTTCCTCCTTATTTCCTCCCTACACTCCCTGTCTCTCCCTCTCTCTCCCCATCTCACCATTCCTCCTTTTCCTCTGTTTCCCATACTCCCCTTTCTCCTCTTCTCTCCCACTCCCTCTCACACTCTATCTCTCTCCTCTCTCCATTCCTACTGTTCTCTTTATCTCTTCCCCACACGCTCCCTCTCTCTTTTTCTCTCTCTTGCTCTCTTCCTCTTTCTCTCTTCCTCTCTCCATTCTTTCTTTCTCTCTCTCTCTCTATTCTCCCACTCCCACTCTCTCATTCAGAGTGTGGCTGATTTTGGGGAATTGTGATCTCGTTTGGATATTAAGGGAATGGAGGGATACAAACCCTGTGCATCAGATGTGCAGTTTAACTTGACATCATGTTCAGCACAGACATTGTGGGCCGAAGGGCCTGTTCCTGTACTGTACCGTTCTATGTTCTACTTGTACCACCACGGCATGACAATAGACAACAGGTGCAGGAGTAGGCCATTCGGCCCTTCGAGCCAGCACCGCCATTCAATGTGTTCATGGCTGATCATCCCCAATCAGTACCCTGTTCCTGCCTTCTCCCCATATCCCCTGACTCCGCTATCTTTAAGAGCCCTATCTTTAAGAGAATAGGAGGCAACCGGCCCAATGCAGGCAAAGGAGATTAGTTTAGATAAAGGTACATATTGGCCAGTATTGGCAAGGTGGGCCGAAGGGCCTGTTTGTGCTGTAGGACTCTATAACTGATGAACAAAGAATATAAAACTGTACAGCTTTGGCCCCCAATGTCCGTGCCGAACATAATGCCAGGTTAAACTAGGCAGCCAGCACTCTCTATGTAAAAAACAACTCGCCCCACATATCTCCTTTAAACTTTGTCCCCATTACCTTAAATATACGCCTTGTAGTCTTTAACGTTTCCACGCTGGGATAAAGATTCTGATTGATTAGAATGTGTTCCCACAGCAGAAGGCTTCTGCTGGGTCTGGTACAAGTCACGTTGCTGGGAGGCCAGGGTAGATGAAGGAGATAGCACATTAAATGTGAAAGGTGGAGAGGTAATTTTGGGTAAGTGAACTTGGATGGCTGCGTAGATCATAGGCGAGAAGTTGAATTATATTTTTGTTTGGTGTCTGATCATCACAGCCTCCAGCTGTGTGCATTTACCATCCATAAAAATACAATCAAACCGCTCTGGTGAGAGTCTCTATAATTATGCTCACCTATCAATGCTGTCTTATATTCACCTATAATCCTTTCATTAATATTTATAAAACTGCAGCTTTAGACTTTATAGATGCAGCGCAGAAACAGGCCCTTCAGCCCATCCACGCCGGCCCGTGTTCAACCCGTACACAAAGACACTACACACTAGCGACAATTTACTATTTTACTGAAGCCAATTAACCTACAAGCCCGCACGTCTTTGGGATGTGGCAGGAAACCGGAGCACCTGGAGGAAACCCGCGTGGTCACAGGGAGAACGTGCAAACTCCGTACAGACAACAGCCGAGGTCAGGATTGAACCCGGGTCTCTGAGCTGGGAGTCAGCAGCTCTACCGCTGCACCACTGTGCCGCCCAAAGCTGAAACTTCAATTGGAGAGGAAGTGATTCACGAGGTCCTTAACGAACTTAATGCCCACACCATCCTTTAGCCCCACGCGCCAAATCAACAGAGAAAGTGAATTAGCCCAGAGAGACGAGACCGTGTTGATAAATGAAACAGGCAGCCTTGGCTCCCCCCATTCACATGCCCAACCCCCCCTCCCACAATTGATTGAAACATTGAAGCCAGAAGCTTTTTGGAACCTACCAAAGCGGGTGTTAGTTATAAGGTGACCAAGGAGTGGTCAGCATGGGCAGGTTGGGCCGAAGGGCCTGTTTCTGTGCTGTACGACTCTATGGCTCCAAATGAATTGTCTTGTCAGCCTCTCTCAGAATATTTAAGCAGGGACAGCAAGCTGGAATGTGAGATTAATCCAGCACGGAATGACAGGGCTGTAGGTGACACATTGGGTAGGATTTTCTAAATCTCCATGTAGAGTACAGAAGTTGGGAGGTCATGTTGCAGTTGCATGAGACATTGGCGTGGCCACAGTTAGAGTATTGTGTTCAGTTCTGGGCACCACGTCATAGCAAAGATGTTGTCAAGCTGGATAGGGTGCAGAGAAGATTTACAAGGATGTTGCCAGGACTCGAGGGCCTGAGGTATAGGGAGGAGTTGGTTAGGACTTTATTCCTTGGAGAGCAGGAGGATCTTACAGAGGTATACAAAATCATGGGAGGAATAGATAGGGTAGAGACTCTTGCCCAGAGTAGGGGAATCGAGAACCAGAGGACATAGGTTTAAGGTGAGGGGGAAAGAGATTTAATAGGAACCTGAGGGGTAATCTTTTTCACACATAGATTGGTGGGTGTACGGAATGAGCTGCTGGAGGACGTTGTTGGGGCAGGTACTATTGCAACATTCAGACATATACATGGATAGGATAGGTTTAGTGGTGTATAGGCCAAACGCAGGCAGGTGGGACTAGTGTAGATGGGGCATGATGGTTGTTGTGGACAAGTTGGGCTAAAGGGCCTGTCTCCATGCTGTATGACTATGGAGTTTCAAGCTATCCGTTTGTTCAACCACATTAGAGTTCAATAATTACTTTATTGTCACATGTATCGAGACACACTAAAAGAATTGTTCTGCAGACAATCCAGTAAAGTCTTACAGAATGCTGGAGTAACTCAACGGGTCAGGCAGCATCTCTGGAGAAAAATAGGTGATGCTTTGGGTCAAGACCCTTCTACAGCCTGAGAGTCTGAAACGTCAACTATGCATGTTCTCCAGAGATGCTGACTGGCCCGCAGTCACTGCCATGGTTGTTGGGCATTTGGTGGTGGGCTGACGTGTGTTTTATCTGTCTGCTTTAGGCCACTAACCAGGTGGGCAGTGGAGCCTACAGCAGCCTGGTCGCCTACTCCACGCCAGCCTCCGTTCCTGCCGCAGTCACCAACGTCTACGTCCTGGAGGAGCAGCATCTGGAGCCCGGCCTGACCTCCACCGGCCTTGCCCTCAAGTGGGACGAGCCGCCCAGCAACGGCTCCGACATCCTCTCCTACAACATCGATCTCGGGGACAGCCAGCTCACCGTGGATAACGTCACAGCCTACATCATACGCCACCTCCTGCCAGACACCTCCTACAGGTAACCCCGTCTCTCTCCACCCTTCCCAAGGACATACATACACATACGTCTGAAGAAGGGTCCCGACCCGAAACATCATCCATCCATGTTCTCCGGAGATGATGAATGTTTCCGACCCAAAACATTACCTCTCCATTAGTTCAGTTTAATTTAGTTTAGGAATACTCCTGGAAGATATGAGACTCTTCCTTGCAGGCAAATCAGACCACTTCCAAAAGACGTGGTCTGCATTTATCGACTTACTACAAGAATAAGGTGCATCAGTACTTCAAAAAAGAAATGGTGTCAGGATCTGGTAAGGGGGGAGGAAAAATCCGAAGTTGGTATATCCCTTTTGCGCAGTTTTTATAATAGAGCTTTTGTTTTTTCTTTTCTTTTTCCTTCTTTCTTTTCTAGGGTCTAATTCTTAATTCTTTTCTCTAACTAATGTTTTTTTTTTTAAATTGATCACTCTTTTACACTAACACAACTTTCTTTCTCTCACTTTCTCTACTTTCTTTATTCTATCTTTTCTTAAAGCTTAAAAAATGAAGGGGTACAATAAATATAATAAGATATATCTGGCTTGTACTACTGTAATTTACTGTACTTCTAATAAATAAAAAAATATATATTTTTTAAATAAAAAAATAAATTTAGTTTAGAAATACAGTGATGAAAAAGGCCCATCTGCCCACCGAGTCCACACCGACCAGCCATCCCCGTACACTAGCACTATCCTACAGATCAGGAACAATTTGCAATTTTAGCAAACCAATTAGACTACAAACCTGCACGTCCTTGGAGTGTGGGAGGAAACCGGAGCACCCGGAGAAAACCCACGCGGTCATGGGGAGAACATACAAACTCCTTACAGACAGCAGCACCCGTAGTCAGGATTGAACCCGGGTCTCTGGTGCTGTATCCTTAGTATGTTTTATAGAAATTATTTAAAACTCCATTGAGGTAAGACAACAGATGCCATAATTATACAAAGTGTTATTTCCTAGTTCCATCAGTAAGTAAAATTGTCTTCAAGGTTGTGGCCTGAGGTGATAATCACACAATAATATAACACAAGCAGCAACATCAGACCGTCTCAAATACGTCACTAATTCAACATTTTTAAACTTCTGCGTTAATTCAAGAAAATGCAAGAACAATGAATTTGTTTTGTAACCACAGGATCATTAGAGTATTTTACATCCACAGCAAGTCAAAACAAGAGTAGACACAAGGAACTGCAGAAGCTGTTTTACCAAAATGACTCAATGTTCTGGAGTACTTTAGCAGGTCAGGCAGCTTCTTTAGAGAGACCCTCTAATGAAAAGTCCTGACCTGAAATGTCACCTATCCATGTTCTCCAGAGATACTGCCTGACCCATTGAGTTATGCCCCTGTCCCACTTAGGAAACCTGAACGGAAACCTCTGGAGACTTTGCGCCCCACCCAAGGAGGTTTTTGTCAGTCTCTCTACCTGCTTCCACTACCTGTAACCACCTGCAACCTCCGGGAACCGCACGGAAACCTTGGGTGGGGTGCAAAGTCTCCAGAGGTTTCCGTTCAGGTTTCCTAAGTGGGACAGGGGCATAACTCTTTTTGTCACCTATCACTCGCCAGGCTTTGTCCTGGCCCCCACCTCTCCTCCAGCATTCTCCCCTCTACTACAATCAATCTGAAGATGGGTCCCGACTTGAAACGTCACCTATCCATGTTCACCAGAGATGCTGCCTGAACAGCTGAGTTACTTCAACAATTTGTGGCCTTTTGTGTATTAACCAGCATCTGCAGTTCCTTTTTTCTATGTTTCAGATCGGGACCATTCTTCAGACTGATTGTAGTAGGGGTTATCCCTTAATGTTTAGTCTAGTGTACTTTATTGTCATATGTACCGAGGTACAGTGAAAAGCTTTTGTTGAGTACTATCCAGCCAGTGAAAAGGCTATACATGATTACAATCAAGCCGTCCACAGTGTACGGATACATGATAAAGGGAATAACGCTTAGTGCAAGATAAAGTCCGATTAAAGATAGTCCGAGGGTCTCCAATGAGGTAGATGGGAACTGCACTTGTTGGTGATAGGATGGTTCAGTTGCCTGATAACAGCTGAGAATGTGTGTTTGTACCTGTGTGCGCCTGTCTGTCTATGTGTGTGTCTGTCTGCGTGTGTTTGTCTGTGACATGTGTGCATATGCATGTGTGTGTGACCTGTGTGTGTGTGTGTGTGTGTGTGTCTGACATGTGTGCATATGCATGTGTGTGTGTGACCTGTGTGTGTGTGTGTGTCTGTGACCTGTGTGCATATGCATGTGTGTGTGTGTCTGTGACATGTGTGCATATGCATGTGTGTGTGTGACCTGTGTGTGTGTGTCTCTGACCTGTGTGCATATGCATGTGTGTGTGTGACCTGTGTGTGTGTGTGTGTCTGTGACGTGTGTGTGCATATGCATGTGTGTGTGTGACCTGTGTGTGTGTGTGTGTCTGTGACATGTGTGCATATGCATGTGTGTGTGTGACCTGTGTGTGTGTGTGTGTCTGTGACGTGTGTGTGCATATGCATGTGTGTGCGGGTATGCTGCATCGAATGCAGCTGTGTGCATTTTACAATTAACCGAGCCACCTGTCACCACAAGGTGAAGCGGTTCACTGATGAAATAAACATTGAGAGT
The DNA here is from genome assembly GCF_010909765.2 of Amblyraja radiata. Classification (NCBI taxonomy): domain Eukaryota; kingdom Metazoa; phylum Chordata; class Chondrichthyes; order Rajiformes; family Rajidae; genus Amblyraja; species Amblyraja radiata. The sequence goes on from NC_045968.1 coordinate 34,999,178, forward strand.
TGAGGCCAAGTTATCTCTGGTGTATCCAAGCAGAGAGTCTGGTGTCCGGGCAGCCCCAGCGGGGATGCACCATGGATTCACATAAGGGAGACCATTCAGCCCATCGTCTCTGCACCAGCTCTCCAGCTAATCCCCTATATACACCTGGACCTTTTTCCTCCAATTGGTTTGTGGCGTCACGGAGGTGCAGTGGGTAGAGCTGCTGCCTCACAATGCCAGAGACCCGGGTTCGATCCTGACCTCGGGTGCTGACTGAGCTGAGTTTGTACGTTCTCCCTGTGACCGCGTGGAGTTCCCACCTACAAACCCAGCTACAAATGTGCACCAAGCATCGATCACCCGTTCACTCTAGTTCTAAGTTATCCCACTTTCTCATCCACTCCCTACACACTAGGGACAATTTACAGAGGCCAATTAACCTACAAACCAGCACATCTTTGGGATGTAGGAGGAAAACAGAGCATCCAGAGGAAACCCACGCGGTCACAAGGAGAACGTACAAACTCCGTACAGACTGCAACCATAGTCTGGATCGAACCCTGGTCTCTGGCGCTGTGAGGCAGCAACTCTACCTCTGCGCCACCGTGAGGATGGTGGATACATCACCCCCACCCCCTCAACTCCACTCACTCTTCCCCCCGCACCATTCACCTACCCCCCCCCCCCTCCCTCCAATCACCCCCCCCACTCATTAACCTATAAACCCGCATGTCTTTGGGATGTGGGATGTATAAATACAATGTAAAAAAATACCTTACCTAGCTGTAAAAATATAATATAAAAACACGTAAGTGCTAAGAATGTAATGAACTGTGAAAAAGTAATAACAGTAGAAGCAAAGAACTTCAGATGCTGGTTTATACCAAAGATAGACACAAAGTGCTGGAGTAAGTCAGCGGGTCAGGCAGTATCTCTGGAGAAAAATGATGGGTGATGTTTCCCGGTCGGGACCCTTCTACAGAGTGGGAGTGGAGGGGGGGGGGGTGGGGGGGGGGGTGAGGAGGTGAAGAACTGGAGACGAGAAAAGACCAGGAGTAATCAGGGCCAGCCACAAATGACCTCAGGCAAGGCAGTGCCTGGTAGGTCCATTGTTGGCTCGGGATGGCGTGATCTCAAGAGAAACAATCTTCCTTGCATCCCCTCTCTCAACGTCCCTCCCCTGCCCCAGTCGTCTTTCTAGTTTTACTGTTTTGTATCCCGTCATTATCAGCCACAGCCAACAATGGACCTTTGTGGACTCCACCTTCCCTCGTCATCGATGCTGGACCTGATTTGTTCTGAACTATTTCATACCTCGAGTTTCCCTCTCTCCTGACTCCCAGTCTGAAGAAAGGTCCCGACCCGAAACGTCACCTGTTCCTTGTCTCCGGCGATGTTGCCCGAGCCGCTGAACTACTCCAGCACTTTGTGTCTATCTTCGGAGAACGGTGGAACTGGTGCAAGGACTGTTGTGGAGGGTGGGTGGAAGGCGGGAGTGGAGTGGAGGGGAGTGGAAGGTGGGGCGGTGTAAGCATCTTTCTCGTCGTGTTGTAGGATCAGGATCCAGGCGGTGAATGGGATGGGGGCCGGACCCTACAGCCCGATGGTGAAGACCACCACGCAGCCCCTGCCCCCTGAGCCCCCGCGCCTCGAGTGCACCGCCTCGGGACCACAGAGCTTGCGGCTGCGGTGGGGAGAGGCTGCGGGGACCAAGGCCACGCTGACCACCGACTCTGACACCATCTACACCCTGCAGATGGCCGAACCCAGCGGCAGGTGAGTGACCCCCAGGGAGAGGGGTGAGGACGGTGGATACATCTCCCCCACCCCCTCAACTCCACCACCACCAGTCCCTCACTCTTCCCCCCCACCATTCACCCCCCTCCCGTCCAATCACCCCCCCCCCCCACATCAGCCCGCCACTCGACCACTACCACCCCTCAATCCCCAGCCCCACCACCCCCTTCGCATCCCCTCACCCCCAGACCCCAACCATTCACCCCACCATCCTCACACCACACCACCTAACCACTCCCCTCACAACGTGCCCCTCTCTTCCCTCACCCCCCTTCAACCCCTACCTGCCTACCAGCCCCTCACACTCCTCAACAACCCTCACCCCCCTCTCCTCACCTCCCTCTCCTCACCCCTCTAACCCCGTCATTCCTCTCACCCCCCCCCCACCAACCCCACCTCCACCCCCGACTCCCCTCACCCCCCCAATCCCCACCCGCATCCCCCCTGTCCCTTCAGCCCCACGAGCCTCTCACTCTTCTCACACCCCCTCATTCCCCTCATCCCCAATTACCCTCACCCCCCCCCCATCCCTACCACCGCTGCCCCAATAATCACTCACTCCCCTCAACCACCCTGTCACCCCGACCATCTCCCCATTTTCCTCCAGAGCCCGCTAACAACAGCCCCCCCCTCCCCCCCCCCATGACAATCACCCCCACCCCCTCATCACCCTCCCCACCCCACCCCCACCCCACAGCTGCCTTGCGGTGGTGCAGTTGGCCGCAGGTTAACGGGGGGTTTGTGCTGCTGCTTTTCCCCTGCAGGTTTGTGACGATCTACAGGGGACCCAGCCACACCTACAAGGTGCAGCGACTGAAGGAGTCCAGCTGCTACAGCTTCTGCATCCAGGCGCTGAGCGAGGCTGGCGAGGGAGCATTCTCCGAGGTTTACCGCTTCAACACCACCAAGTCCCTGCCCCCCGCAGTCAAAGGTCAGTCTCTGGAGCGGGCTGTGCAGTCCATGGCCACACATGGCAGCGGAGGCCAAGCCCATGGGAGAGTCTAGGGCCGGAGGGTATAAAAGGACGTACCTTTAGGAAGGAGAAGAGGAGAAATGTCTTTAGCCAGAGGGTGGTGAATCTGTGGAATTAGTTGCCACAGACGGCGGTGGAGGCCAAGTCAATGGGCATTTCTAAAACAGAGATTGACACGTTTTTGATCAGCAAGGACGTGAAACGTTACGGGGAGAAGGCAGGAGAATGTAGATGAGGGGGAAAGATACGGTAGATCGGCCATGATTGAATGGTGGGGCAGGCTGGATGGGCCGAATGGCCTAATTCTGCTCCTATGTCTTATGATCTTCTGGAAGGCCTGGTGGGGAGAGGCCAAGAAGGGGTGACTGAAGAGTGGACAGGCAGAGACCTGCGGTGCCATGAAGGGGTGTGAGAGGATAGGGGCTGCACTGCCGAGATGTCCACAACTGTCTGGCTGGGTTTAGTTTGTTATTGTCACGTGTACCGAGGTATTTGTTTCTACACCATCCAGTCAAACGAGAGACTGAACAGCAATATAATCAAGCTGTTCACAGAAACAGGATAAAGGGTGCAACATTTAGTGAAAGATATAACATTGAAGTCCGATAAAGTCTGAGTACATTATGGATAAGGATGATAATGTTGTAATCTAATGATTCATCGTTTACAACCTGCCGGGCAGTTTTGATCTTTCCAGTACTTTGTAACTGTGATTAATGGAGTAAAATCTCCTTGTGAAGGAAAAGATAAATGGGAGAGAGGAGGAGAGGGAGTGCCCGGGGTGAGACTGGACCCTGATTATGCTGGTGGCCTTGCTGAGGCAGCTTGAAGTGTAAATGTCTGTGCTATGGGTGGGTTCTGGGATGAGGGAGGAAACCGCAGCACCCGGAGGAAACCCACGCGGTCACTGAGAGAATGTACAAACTCCGAGAATGTACACAGCACCCGAGGTCAGGATCGAACCTGGGTCTCTGGCATCGTGAGGCAGCAGCTCTACCCGCTGCGCCGCACCTGATAGGCTTACATGGACGGAGGGTCCCGGGGTGGAGATCTCTCGCGCGCCGCGGGCACGGGGGGTATCATCCCACGCCTGACCGCCATCCTCTTCCCAGTAACACCGCTTCCCCCCCGTCCCCGTCCCCCCCCCCCCCGTCCCCCCTCGTCCCCCGCCGTTCTCAGTCTGGGCAGCGGGCGGGTTGGCCGGGAGGTTGCTCGAGAGCCGGATCTGACTGCCCCTCTGCCCGGTTGCGTTCCAGCGCCCCGCGTCACGCAGCTGGAAGGAAGGACGTGCGAGGTGTCGTGGGAGGCGATCCCACCAATGAGGGGCGACTACATCGGTTACATCCTGCAGGTCACTGTCGGACGCGAGCTGGACTACAAACAGGTCAGTGGCGGGACAGGGGGGGGGGGAGCGACATTGGAGGGCAGTGTAGGAGAGGGGATCGAGTGTGGGGGTCAGTGTAGGGTGAAGTGGGGGGGCAGAGGGAGTGAGGGGGGACAGTGGAGGGGAGGGGATCGAGTGTGGGGGTCAGTGTAGGGTGAAGTGGGGGGGCAGAGGGAGTGAGCGGAACAGTGGAGGGGAGGGGATCAAATGTGGGGGGGGGCAGAGGGAGTGAGCGGAACAGTGGATGGGAGTGGATCGAGTGTGGTGGTCAGTATAGGGGAGATGGACTGGGGGGGGGGACGATGGAATGATGTGGTGGAGTAGGGGTACGGAGTGGTGGGGACAGACTGAGGGGGGTGAATGGGGGGGGGGAGGGGTGGACATGGGCTCGATGGGCTGAATGGCCTGTTTCCACGCTGTATCTGTCCATCAGTCAATCCAAACCAGAGAAAGTACAGACACAAAGTGCTAGAGTAACTCAACGGGTCAGGCAGCATCTCTGCAGAACAAGGTGGTGTTGTGGGTTGGGGAAGAAAGCACAACGCAATAACAGCCCTTTCGACCCGCAATGTCCGTGCCGAACACGATCCCAGGTTAAACTAACCTCCTCTGCCTGCACGTGACCCATATGCCTCCATTCACTGCATATCAGTGTGCAGGGAACCAGTTCAGCGTGCTGTGTCTGTCGCTATGGCAACGGCGCCCACACAAGACATTTGCCGCGTCCAATCCTCTCCGGTAGTAAACAACAATGGGAGAGCAGAACGTGCTCAAGGCTGTCAACAAGTAGTTTCCAGCCTCTGGGTTGTGGTGGGAGGGGAGAGGGAAGAGTTGCCTGTTTAATTGTTTCCAGGTATTGATTGCAACAGGACAGAATGTGAAAATCAACACAAGCCGACTAACTTCCTGAATCTGCAACATCCTTGCTGATACTGGAAGCCTCACCTTTATTAAGCTGGAGAGTCTTAAGGGCCTGTCCCACGAGCATACGACTCCATGCGTCAAGCGCAACCTAATGTGGTCGCTTGAGCCGTACGGCCTCGCGGGGCCGGTCCCACTTCGATCACCGGAGCCGTATGGAGTTGTGCGGAGCTGGTGCCGACATCGCGCGGGGCTCCGAAAAACTGACCGCGTTCAAAAATTCCGCACGGCAACGGCCTGCCGGCCCACAGCCACCTCGACGCCGTATGCACCGCCTCGACGGGCGTGCGCAGCGTCTCAACGCCGTACGCAGCATCTTGACGCCGTACGTCACGCACGAACTTCCCGCGGACTTCGCTAGAACTTCACGTCACTCACTCGACCTCCGCGCGGCCCCCGCTTCCGGTTTGGTCGCGCTTGCCGCATGCAGGGCGCATGCTGGTGGGACCGGCCCTGTACGGGGATCTCTCGACCTCGGCGCGGCCCACGCTTCCGGTTTGGTCGCGCTTGCCGCATGCAGGTGGCATGCTCGTGGGACAGGCCCTTTAGTCGTACAGCATTTGGCCCTTCAGCCCAACTTCTCCACACCAACCAAGATGCCCCATCTAAGCTAGACCCATTTGTCCACATTTGGCCCGTATCCCTTACCTATCTATATACAGTGCCCTCCATAATGTTTGGGACAAAGACCCATCATTTATTTATTTGCCTCTGTACTCCACAATTTGAGATTTGTAATAGAAAGAATCACATGTGGTCAAAGTGCACATTGTCAGATTTTATTAGAGGCCATTTTTATACATTTTGGTTTCACCATGTAGAAATTACAGCTGTGTTTATACATAGTCCCCTCATTTCAGGGCACCATAATGTTTGGGACACATGGCTTCACAGATGTTTGTAATTGCTCAGGTGTGTTTTAAATGCCTCCTTAATGCAGGTATAAGAGAGCTCTTAGCATCTAGTCTTTCCTCCAGTCTTTCTATCACCTTTGGAAACTTTTATTGCTGTTTATCAATATGAGGACCAAAGTTGTGCCAATGAAAGTCAAAGAAGCCATTATGAGACTGAGAAACAAGAATAAAACTGTTAGAGAAATCAGCCAAACATTAGGCTTATCAAAATCAACTGTTTGGAACATCATTACGAAGAAAGAGAGCACTGGTGAGATTACTAATCGCAAAGGGACTGGCAGGCCAAGGAAGACCTCCACAGCTGATGACAGAAGAATTCTCTCTATAATAAAGAAAAATCCCCAAATACCTGTCCGACAGATCAGAAACACTCTTCAGGAGTCAGGTGTGGATTTGTCAATGACCACTGTCCGCAGAAGACAATACAGAGGCTACACTGCAAGATGCAAACCACTGGTTAGCTGCAAAAATAGGATGGCCAGGTTACAGTTTGCCAAGAAGTACTTAAAAGAGCAACTATAGTTCTGGGAAAGGGTCTTGGGCATGTATGGCTGCTGAAGGCACTGGCTCACATATCTTCATTGATGATACAACTGCTGATGGTAGTAACATAATGAATTCTGAAGTGTATAGACGCATCTGCTGAAGTTCAAACAAATGCCTCAAAATTCAATGACTGGCGGTTCATTCTACAGCAAGACAATGATCCCAAACATACTGCTAAAGCAACAAAGGAGTTTTACAAAGCTAAAAAATGGTCAATTCTTGAGTGGGCATTCAATCACATGATTGGAACCCAATTAAGCATGCCTTTTATATGCTGAAGAGTAAACTGAAGGGGACTAGCCCCCAAAACAAGCATAGGCTAAAGATGGCTGCAAAACAGGCCTGCAGAGCATGACTAGAGAAGACACCCAGCAACTGGTGATGTCCATGAATCGCAGACATCAAGCAGTCATTGCATGCAAAGGATATGCAACAAATTACATTACATAGCTGTGTACCAAACATTATGTTGCCTTGAAATGGGGGGGACTATGTATAAACACTGCTGTAATTTCTACATGGTGAAACAAAACTGTATAGAAATGGCCTTTATTAAAATCTGACAATGTGCACTTGAAACCACATGTGTTTTTTTCAATTACGAATCTCAAATTGTGGAGTACAGAGGCAAATAAATAAAAGATTGTTTTTTGTCCCAAACATTATGGTGGGCACTGTACCTGTCCAAGTATATTTTAGTTGTTGTCATAGTACGGGTGAGATGTTAATTCCTCGCTTTAGGGTGAGGATGTCCAACGAACATCCACCAACGCGCCAGTTGCCAATGTACCTGTCCAAGTCTTTTAAATATTGTTATAGTACCTGCCTCAACTATCTCTAGCAGCTCGTTTCATATATCAACCACCCTCTGTGTGAAAATGTTGCCGCACGGGATCCTGTTAAATCTTTCTCCTCTCACCTTAATCCTATGTCCTCTGGTCTTGATTCCCCTACTCTGGGTAAAATTCACCCTATCTATTCACCTCGTTACTTTATACACCTCTATAAGATCACCCCTCAGCCTCCTGCACTCCAAGGAACAAAGTCCTAGCCTGCCCAACCTCTCCGCGTACCTCAGGCCCTAGAGTCCTGGCAACATCTCGTAAATCTTCTCTCCACTGTTTCCATCTTAACGACATCCTTCCCATAAAAGGGTGATCGAAACTGAACACAATACTCCTCGTGCGGCCTCACCTATGTTTTGTGCAACTGTAAGGTGACGTCCTAACTTCTATACTCAGGACCCTGACTGATGAAGGGTGGTGTAGTCAAAGCCCCATCGACCACCCTATCTAACTGCGATGCCACTTTCAGGGAACTGTGTCCCCCGTAATGCTCAAAATTGGTCAGTTTTGTCCCTGTCCCTGTACCAGTGAGGCAATTCCTCACTCCATCGCCACATTTTGTCCCAGCATGATGCTCCTGGGCCACAACCTTTGAATGAACATTTGTAGATTAATGGTTCTGCAAATTGTCCCTAGGATAGAACGAGTGTGAATGGGTGATTGCTGGTTGGCATGGACTGGGTGGGTCGAAGGGTCTGTTTCCTCGTGGGATCTTTAAACTAAGATAAATTAAACTAAACTTGAGGGCATGGATTTAAGGTGCGAGGGGAATAATTTAAAGGGGCAACTGATTCGCACAGATGATGGTGGATAAGTGAAACAAAATGCCAGAAGAAGTGTTCGAGGGATACAATTACAGTGTTTAAAAGATGGGTGCGTGGATAACAAAGGTTTAGAGGGATGTGGACCAGATCCAGGCAAATAGGAATAGCTCAGGTAACCAACTTTGTCAGTATGGACATGTTGGGCTGAAGGGCCTGTTTCCATGCTGTACAACTATATGACCACTCACAAGGGCCTGATTCTGTTTGAAATAAATATTAATCACACCAATATCTATTTATTTGTGTCGGTGTGGACGTGCTTTTACTATTGTTTACTGTATAGCCATGGTTTACGAAAGCACTATTTTGGGCTAGTGTAGGCAAATGATAATTACGTTAATTACAGGCGCATTGTGAACAGCACTATACAGGGTACAGAATGTGATGTGATTACTTAAACCCCTTTGACAGGAACAATATAAGTGTGCGTAGAGCAGAAAATGAGTGCGTCTGACTCATACCGTGAATCAAATGCCTGCAGGTTGACTTTAATGCTTCGTTCCATTTCAGTTTCAGTCCCAGACTGAAAATTGCCAGTGACAGATAGAGTACAAAATGATTCCTTTCAGACTTAAACATCTAGGTTTTTGTGTGGTCTCGGAGTGTGATCAATGATTGACTCTGTTCCAAGGAGAAGCTTGATCCTACTGCCGTAGTGGACACTTGTTGGTGTTGGTCCATGGGTTTCAAGATCAGTTCTTCAGTCGGTCGTAGAACCATAGCGTCGTACAGCTCATTAACAGGCCCTTCGGCCCAATTTATTCATGCTGACCAACATACCCCATCGACACAACTCCCACTTGCCTGCATTTGGCCCATATCCTTCTCAACCTATCCTATACATGTACCTGGCCAAATGGTTTTTAAACATTGTGATAGTATTTGCCTCAACTACTTCCTTGTTCCATACGTCTATCACCCTTTGTGTAGAAAGGTTGCCCCTCAGGTTGCCTTTAAATCTAACCCCCCCACCCACCTTAAAAGAGTTGTGGGTTCGAGACCCATTTCAGATCAGAAATCTCAGTTCTCGGGTTAAATCCAAACATCCAGGATCCCATGTGAACCTTCCACATCAATCTATCCTGGATGTGAACCTTCCACATCAGTCTATCACGCAGGACATTGTTGAAACTCTTGCTGAAGTCCATGTAGACTATTGCCCTACCGTCATCAGTCCTATTGGCCACCTCTTCAAAATTCTCAAACAAGCCCACACACTAAGCCATGCTAACACTTTTTTTTATCAGTCCCTGCTTTTCCAAATGTATTTAGACCCTATCACTGCACTTCCCATTCCCACACTGACCTTTCTGTCCTGGGCCTCCTCCATTGCCAGAGTGAGGCCAAACGCAAATTGAAGGAACAACATCTCCCATTTCACTTGGGTAGCTTACAACCCAACAGTATGAACATTGTATTATCTAATTTTAAGAACTTCTGGTTACACTCCCCTCCCCCCCCCCCCCCCCCTCCCCCCCCCCCCCTCCCCCCCCCCCCCACCCTTGCCCTTTACCTCCACCCCAGTCATTTTACCAGTTCCACAGTTCTCCACATTGTTTTTCTTGAGATCACACCTTCTCGAACCAACAATGGACCAACCAGGTCATTTGTTGCCGGCCATATTTGGCGCTGGTCTTTCTTGCCTCCAGCTCTTCACCTCCCCATCACCCCCAACTTTTAGTCTGAGGAAGGGTCCCAACCTGAAACATTACCCATCCTTTTTTTCCAGAGATGCTGCCTGGCCCGCTGAGTTACTCCAGCCCTTTGTGTCTATCTTTCCCACCTGTGATGTTAGGCTCACCGGCCACTAGTTCCCTGGCTTGTCTTTGTAGCTCTTCTTATAGAAAGGTGCAACATTAGCCACATTAGTCTTACCCAGGACTAACTTTGATACAGCTATCTCCACCAGGGCACCACATTTCTTCCCTGGCTTCTCACAGTGTCCTGGGACACACTTGGGCAGGTCCGATCGACTGATTCACACATCATTGGAGCAGAATTAGGCCATTCAGCCCATCTAGTCTACTCTGCCATTCACTCGTGGTCGATCTATCTTTCCCTCTCAACCCCATTCTCCTGCCTTCTCCCCATAACTCCTGACACCTGCACTAATCAAGAATCTGTCAATTCCCGCTTTAAAAATACCCAATGACTTGGTCTCCACTGCCCTCTGTAACAATGAATTCCACAGATTCACCATCCTTTAACTAAAGATATTCTCCTCATCTCCTTCCTAAAGGTATGTCCTTTTATTCTGAGGCTGTGCCCTCTGATCTTAGACTCTCCCACTAGTGGCAACACCCTCCCCACATCTTAATGATTGCCAATGTATCCTACTCTAGATAGGTTTCAAGACTTCACCATTCCATAAACCTGAAATCCCTCTCTTCCATGACCGGAGGAGACATTGTCATTTACGACCTCGCCCATCTCCTGTGGATTCATACATTGACAAACACACTGATCCTTAAGAAGCCCACTTCTCTACCGAGTTACTCCTTTGCAAAGGTTGTTTGGAGAATCTATTCGAATTTTCCTTGTCTGCCAAAGCTATCTATCTGTAGTAAAGAAAGCAAACTCAATGCTAGCATTTATTTCACAGAGGGCTTGTATTCAAAAACAGGGATGTAATGTTGAGGCTCTATAAAGCGCTGGTAAGACCACATTTAGAATATTGTGAGCAATTCTGGGCAACATATCTGAGGAAAGATGTGCTGCCTCTGGAGAGGGTCCAGAGGAGGTTTATAAGAAAGATCCCAGGAATGAGTAGGTTGACCTATGATGAGCGTTTGACGGCACTGGGCCTGTTTTCGCTGGAGTATAGAAGAATGAGGGGGGACCTCATTGAAACATACAGAATAGTGAAAGGCTTGGATTGAGTGGATGTGGAGAGGATGCTTCCACTCGTGGGAGAGTCTAGGACCAGAGGTCATAGCCTCAGGATTAAGGAACATTCTTTTAGGAAGGAGCTGAGGAGAAATGTATTTAGTCAGAGGGTGGTGAATCAGTGGATTTTATTGCCACACAAGGCTGTAGAGGCCAAGTCAATTGATTTTTTTCAGGGAGAGATAGACAGATTTTTGATTAGTACAGGTGTCAGAGGTAATGGGGAGAAGGCAGGAGAATGGGGTTAGGAGGGAGAGATAGATCAGCCATGATTGAATGGTGGAGTAGATTTGATGGGCCGACTGGCCTAATTTTACTCCTCTCACTGACGACCTTATGATCTCATGTCCTCTATTTGTTTGCCTCCTAAGAGTTTTAGTTTAGTTTATTGTCACGTGTACCGAGGTACAGTGGAAAGCTTATGTTGCGTGCTAACCAGTCAGCGGAAAGACAATACATGATTACACTCAAGCCGCCCACGGTGTGCAAATACAGGACAAAGGGAATAACGTTTAGTACATGATTAAGTCCAGTAAAGTCTGATTAAAGATAGTCCGAGGGTCTCCAATGAGGTAGATAGGAGGGTCTGGTCACCATATCCTTCTCCCATACCCATGACAATGTCTAGGAGTTCATTTGGTCCCAACTGCCTACCTCTGACATATGCCTCCTTAATCTTGATGAGAGCTTCAATATACTAAAGAATTACTTAGTAATTGTACTAATCTAATGGGTTAGAGAGCGGGGCAGTGGGATTAGTGTGGGATTGATACAGGGCTGTGGGGAGAGAGCAACACAGTGGGATTAGTGTGGGATTGACACAGGGCTGTGGGAAGATTACTGTGTGATGGATACAGGACTGACTGCTTTCTCTGTTGCTTCCCACAGGTGTACAAGGGCGAGGAGACATCATTCCAGATCTCCGGCCTCCAAGCCAACACAGACTACCGTTTCCGCGTCTCGTGCTGCCGCCACTGCCGGGACACGTCCCACGAGCTGACCGGACCCTTTAGCCCCTCGGCCATCTTCACGCTGCGGAGGAAGGAGAGCCCACCCGCCAGTGAGCTGCGGACTGTGGAAGCGGCTCAGATGCGCGGGGTGCTGGCCAGTGACGAGCAGTTTGCTGCCCTCATCCTGGCCGGCTTTGCCAGCCTCTCCATCTTCATCGCCTTTATCCTGCAATACTTCATCGTAAAGTGATGGAGGAGCAATCCAAAAACTCCCACTCACAATTCTTGAGGTATAAACTTAGCTGATACTAGTGCCAGCCCAACTCATTTATATCTTCCATTTCTTGACTCGCTATTAATCCACCTTTTATTTTCCAATTTTGTTATCGATTTTTTGTTGATGTTTCATTTTGTTGACCTTCCTCCCTCCAGCCGAGTCCCAGTGCAGGCACCAAAGTCATTCCTCTCAAACCCTTCTCCAGAGCGGGCTGAGGAGCATACAATGGCCCATCCAGACTGGTGGTTGCCCCCTGCCTGCCCACCGCCTTGTGCCCTCTGCCCCATCTCTATGGGGTAAGTTGAGGTTCCCCTCTGCCTTCCTCGTGGGGTAAGGTCCCCTTTGCCCCCATCTGGGGTAAGATGGAATTCCTCTTCTTCCCTCGGGCAAGGTGCAGATCCCTTTCTCCTTTGGGGAAAGATGGAGATTCCCTTTGCTCCTCCCTGGGGTAAAATGGGGGACCTCTTTGCCCATCTCTTTGGTAAATTAAGGGTTCACTTTGCCCCTCTCTGGAGTAAGGTGGAGATCCCTTTGGAGTAAGATGGAGGTTTGTTCTACCTCTCTCTGGGATAAGGTGGCCCTTTCTCCCTCCCCTTTGGTGAGATGAGGGTCATGAGCAAGGTGTGACCAGTTCATCTCACAGCCTCTACTTGTATGGTCTTTGTGTTTTTTTTATACGTACACATATAAATATATTAAAAATATATATATTTTTGAGTAAAGCCTCCACATCGGGAGGAGGTCCATACAGGAGAGGACAAGCCCTGAATATCTCTACACTGAAGGGAAAGGCTGGGGCCACTGTACAAAAGGGTTGGAGGGTGTAGAGAAATGGTCAGTGGAGGGACCATGGTGGTTGGGAGGCAGTCTCCCCAACATCTCCCATTTGGAAACCGAGTTGCTCCATGGCTAGTGCCCAGCCTCGTCCCACCACCCCCAACTCATGTGGTGTTCACTTTGCCATAGAGGCGAGGAAACACTTTGAGTGTGGTTGCATGAGTTGGGATGAGATGGATGAGGAGATGGAGGGGGAGGAGGGTGGGTGAGGGGCGTTGGAAGAATGTGGGGTGGTCTCTCTCTGCGAACCCCAACCTCGTCCTTCTCCTCACCCGTGGTCATCTCAAGTCTACGAGCCAAACGGTGAAGCCCCCACTCCAGACGTTGGGTGGGATACTGCCATTGAGCTTCAAACTGCCTTTAACTAACCATGCCTCATAATGACACGTAGTCCAATTGGGAACCTGGTGCTGCTCGCCTTCCAGGTACCCTCTCCCCCACCCCTCCCTTCCTATGCACACCTTCACCCCTATCCCCCCACCCTACCTCCATCACTCTCCCCTCCACCCTTTGGAGATCCAACCAGCCACTGCCAGGTGTCCACCCTGTCTCTGAATGAGGGTGGCAGATTGTGTGGGGGGGTGGGGGGGGTTAGTAAGGAGGAAACTCACCCCTCCCACTGCCGGCCAGCCTACACCCACTCGCCCCTTCCCCCTCTGATGCTGGCTGCCTAAGGGTCTACACTGCCCCTCCACTCACACCCCACCTCTCATTTCCTTGCTGTTCCCTTCCCCAGCCCCCACCCCCCCCCCCCGACACAGGCTGCCTTGGGGTCCACACTACCCTCCACTCCCAACCCCCCTCCCCTGCCCTCCGTTTCGTGCTTCTCTCCTTCCCCCCCCCCAGACACGGGCTGCCTAGGGGTCCACACTGCACCCCCAATTCCCCCTCGCCTTCCCCTCGTCCCAGAGGGAGTTGGGTGTCTGAGGCAGTTCCGAGGGGCTGAGGGAACTCTGGGGTTCCTGGATGGACAGGGGTAGAGGCAGCAATGGTGGGGTTGGGATTGGCATTGTTGTGGTCTTCTCCAGCCACGCCCATTGTCCACACCCTGATCCTGTCGCCTCCATCCTGGGGAGACTGGACTTCCACGCCATTCCCCTCAGATCCAACAGCTGCCGACGATGAACTCCCCCGCCACTCTTGCCTAAAGTACCCATGTGGTACTTTGGCTGAAAGATCAGCCTGAGGATATTGTGGAGCTGGAAACCCACAGGAGAAATAGAGTTACAGTCATACTGCATGGAACCAGGCCCTTCAGCCCAACCCATCCATGCCGACCAAGATGCCCTATCTAAGCTGGTCCCATTGGCCCATATTTGGCCTCCAAGACCTTGCATAATTGAAAATTGTTGTATGAACCAAAGCAAAACCCGAGTTTGTCGGGTAGTAATGCCAGCCCTTTGTATCCAGTCTTTGAGTGGAATTGAAGTAATAGGCTCAGGCAGCCATTTTGGAAAGGGGTATCCCAGCATGAATTTGGCTCAACACTACCCCCTGATTGGTGGAGGAAAGCCGTTGCTATGGAGGTGCTCTGGATGGAGTCCATCGCTAACCAAAGGTCCCAGCTACGCCGTACCGCAAGAGAGCGCAGGCCAAAGGCCTGTCGTTGTTTGCACTTTTATCTTTCTGCTCCAGACCAGCCTTAGAAATTGGAGGGGAATAGTGGAGGTTCTCTCTGGATCTCTTCAGAGTGGTTGGGTAGATCCTGAGGGTAGGAGACGGGTCCTGGGTTGAAATTCAGGACCTTGACCACGGTGCTCCCTCAGCACTGCACTGGGAACAACAGAGATTATTTTTTGGGGCGCAAGTGGGACTCAAGCCCAGGACATTCTGAAGACCTGATCAATGGCCAACGAGTGTGAGCAGAAGCATAGGGAGAGATTGGTAGCCCACATCAATGGCCAATATCCTAAATATCAAGCACCCGCACAACAATCAAGCTCCCAATGACAGTTGAGAAACAGGTCCACCAAGTCCATGCTGACCATTGATATATCAACGTTGGCCTCGAGAAATGGGGGTTGTCGTTGCAGAAGAAGTCAGACACCAGTGTAGCCTTGTGGCATTTAAGACCTGGGTTCTGCATGTCCTAATTTGTTGTAGTCACCCACTGTATTGGGACGGGAGCAATGGTGACGGGACCACCGTCTGTCGGACATCTGTGCGGGCAGCGTCTAAAAATGTAAGCTCTAACCTCAGCTGAACCACCCTTGAAGATCTGGCAGCTATTTACCTCACCCAGTGGCCACAAGATAGTTCAGAGGACGTGAGAGAAGGGCCCTCAGGACTGTGGTTGGCATGGGGTAGGGAAGCAGTGACTGTTCCTACCATTGCTACCCAGTTGAAGAATTCCCACCCCTCCTCTCACCGGACCTCTCAAACCATTGAAACCGAACCTCCTTGAGACAACGGTACTGCTGATTGGTGGCAAATTCTTGTCCCTCAAAGACTCCTGTTAACCTATGCCTCATCCAAGGTGCTATATAAATGCAGCTGGTTGTTGTTTGCTCCAGTTCCTCGTCTTCTGTGTTATTTGCTTCCTGGTGCTACCTTCTGCCATTGAAACCATTGTGTGCTGTGGCCCTAGTGGAGGGCAGAGTGAACAATGGCCACGAATGGCAATTGAAGTAATTCTTCAGTGAATGCCTTATCCTGCAACATAAAGCCTTGTACCATCAGCCACCAACCTGAGGCAGTCATTCCATTCCCCACCATCCCAGGCATCTTATGCCATGTTGGGACCGTCCACATCCTACCCCTCCACCAGGCACGGTCACAGAGAATGGACAGAGCCCCATGCTCACTCCATCTGATAGATCTTTGGGGCAGATCTCCGATCCGTGGTCCGTCCACCTCCCTCCCACTCTCCGATGCACAGTGGCTCCACCCTGCACAACGCAATGCAGTTAGCACAGAGTACAAAGTGCTGGAGTAACTTCATAGGAGCAAAATTAGGCCATTCGGCACATTGTCCACTCCGCCATTTGTTCATGGCTGATCTATCTTCCCCTTTCAACCCCATTCTTCGGCCTTCTCCCCATAACCCCTGACTTCCCGACTCATCAAGAAACACCTTTACTATCTCAGCGGGTCAGGCAGCATCTCTGCGGAATATGGACGGGTAATGTTTTGGATCAGGGCCCTTCTTCATCAAAGGTGCTGTACCTGTCTCAAAACGTCACCTATTGATGGTCTCCAGAGATGCTGCCTGACCCGCTGAGTTACTCCAGCACTCTGTGTCTTTTTGGTAAACCAGCATCTTGTTTCTACACTGCAGTTGGGTTTAGGTTTATTATTGTCATGCGTACAGAGGTACAGTGAAAAGCTTTGTTTTGCATGCTGTCCACGCAGATCAGATAATGCCATACATAAATACAATCAAGCTAAACCCCTCAAGATACAGAGTGTCGAATATAGATCTCAGCATTGTAGCACGTCAGTTTCAGAGACAAAGTCCAGTGTCTGCAACAGGCTGTAAGGACTCAGAAGGACCAGGGCATAGGGCACATGGGAACACCACCACCTGCAGGTTCCCCTCAAGTCTCTCTGTCACAGACAATCCTGACCTGTAAACATGTGTCATCGAAGGGCAACACAGTGGCACAGCAGTAGAGTTGCTGCCTCACAGCGCCAGAGACCCGGGTTTGATCCTGACCTCGGGTGCTGTCTGTGCAGAGTTTGTACGTTCCCCCTGTGGCCACGTGGGTTTTCTCTGGATGCTCCGGTTTCTTCCCACATCCCATAGATGTGGGGGTTTGTAGGTTAATTGGCCCTCTGTAAATTGCCCCGAGTGTGCAGGGAGTGGATGAGAAAGTGGGATAACATAGACCTAGTTTGAATGGGCCGATGGTCGGCATGGACTCGGTGGGCCAAAGGGCCTGGCTCCCTAAAACTACAGCGTGCTGACGATCAAGGCACGGACTGACGGATGGACTGTCTACCTCTCAGGAGTCATCCCCACACTCCTGGACATGTCTGAGACTTGGACTATCCATTACAGTTCAAAACACTGGAGAGAAATCACCAATACCATCGTCACAAGATCATCCTTAGCCAAAGCAGAACCACTGGCCTTCTCTCAACATGTTGTTCTGACTGAACTAAACTAGTCATGCGGTCTTTCTTTGCGTATGGTTCTCTTTGCTCATCTCTCTCTCTTTCTCCTTTGAAATGGCTCATCTCTCTCTATCTCTCTCTCTCTCTCTCTCTCTCTCTCTATCACTCTATCTTTTTCTGTCTCTCTTCCTTCATCTTTTTATCATTTCTCTTTCTCTAAATGTGTATCTCACTCCCTATTCCCTTATCCCCCCCGCCTCTCTTTAACCCCTTCATTGGACCCTACTTGGTGTTCCTTCCATGGGTGGACTTAAGAAGAGACATGGGGATGGGAGGCAAGCTTTTAATGACAGACCTGAAAGCGTGGGAGTGGATGGGTTAAGTGAACGATTCCACACGACATCTCCATCCATGATTCAATAATACGCGGCTCGGTACAGTGAAACTCTTTGTCCTTGCATACGACCCGGTAAAATCATACAAGACCCTGGTCCCATCCATCACATCACCTTTCCTTGGTTATGACCCTAAGCTGGATTCCAAGTCAGAGCTATGGTGTGGGAGCGGGATCAATGCTCGGCGTTGGCAGCACCGTAGCGCAGCGGGTAGAGCCGCTACCTCGCAGCGCCAAGGATACACGGGTTCGATTCTGACCTTGGGTACTGTCTGAGTGTGCGTGGGGAATTTGCACGTTCTCCCTGTGGCCACTTGGGTTTCCTCCGGGTGCTCTGGCTTCCTCCCGCATCCCAAAGACGTGTGTGTTTGTAGGTTAATTGGCCCTCTGCCAATTGCCCCCAGTCTGCAGGGAGTGGATGAGAAAGTGGGTTGACATGGACCTAGTGTGAACGAGTGATTGAAGGTCGGCATGGACTCGGTGGGCTGAAGGGCCTGTTTCCATGCTGTATCTTTCAATCAATCGCAGCCTGCAGGAGTGGCGAGAGGCAACCTTCCACTGTGGACACATTTCTGAGATGGTTTTGGGGGGTGAAAACCAAAAAAATAGAGAGAGGCCGCAAAATTGGAGCCCCTGCTCTGAATACCGCACCTCCCCTCCACGCCCCCCCCGCCCCCACCCCGAACCCAAGACTGGGGGAAGGATTCCAGCATTTAATTCATTTCTTATTTATACTTTTTATTGCATTCAGTACTTTAAATGAAAAAAAAAGCCAATTACAGTGCAATCCTATTATTTATTGTAAGTATGCTTATGTACTCATTTAATGTCCTCTCGAGTCGCATTAATGTTTATTTTGTTGTGTGTCTGTCTTTCGTTTGTTCCTACTTTACCAGACACTTGCCATAGGTGTCTCTAGGTTTTAGTTATGTTAGGCTTTGGATCTCAAATGCAGAGACGTTTTATTTTCTATCCCATGTTAGTGCGTGCGCACACGTGTGTCTCTGTGCGTTTGTATGTGTATGTGTGTGAGTGTGTGCAAGGATCACCAAATGCATTATTCCTGAATGAATTGTTTACACATAACCTGCCTTACAACCATATTGTTTTATTTTGCATGTGTTTGGGGGGGGGGGGGGGATGGGGAGGGTATTATTGCCTATCCAAAGCTGCACAGATTATCGATATACATCGACAGACACTATCTGCAAGGGCCCAACCAGTGGGGGGGGGGGGGGGGGGGGGGGGGGAGCTAAGGCAAGGTTTCGCCAAGGTTTCGCCTCTCCCTTTAATATTAATTCCCTCTCGATCTTCTCTTTCCCCCCAAAATCGCCGTAGGTGATTCCGCACCTCAGCTGATGTAGCAGAATATTAGACGTGACATAGTTAATTTCTCGCTATCCTTTCCATTATTTACGGATACCGTGCTTGATAAAAGCAGTCACAACACATAGTTGCATTTCAGCAATTTATTTTATTTGAATTAAGGATAATCCTCTATTACCAAAGCATCAGGCTTGACTGCTTTAACTTTAAAAAAAAAAATTTAAATCATTATTTGTGTTATGTGAATCTTGCTTTTTAATAGTCTTTGAGGTCCCTCATATCCACGGCACTCATAGCCTCCAAATGAACATAAGATGGGGTTTTTTTTTAAATGGACTCTTTTAGAACTTTTCTTTGTTCTCTATTACGACAAAAAGCTTGCTTCTACCAAACGGCACAGCAAAACTCAACACTACAAATCTGCCTCGGATTTCATCCCCGCTCTACCTGCCTTGATTTGATTCCTGAGTTAGTGATTGATGTGAGATACCAGACCACGAGGTGTTAGCGCACATGTCTGGCCGCCTTTCAGTTAGCACGGCCGATGCCATGGCAAGGAGAAGTACTCTTCAGACAAATCTCTTTCTAATATTGTTTCATTGTTGTCGAGATGCTGAGGAAGATCCCGTCAGCATTAAAACCTCCACTCCTGGCATCAAGCACCATTAATGCTCAAACTTACCCTCCTGCCTCCTCCCTCTCCCTAACCATCCCCCCTCCCCTCCCCTCCCCTCCATACCCAGCCGTCTGACATTCCTTCCCCCACTCCCCTCCCTCCTACTTTGAGAACCAAATTTTCTTCCCACCCTCCCTCCCTCCGGCATTGACTCTCCTCAAAAATTAACCTGAACTTTGACAAGTAAAATGCCTCTCTTCTTACCTCAAGTGTTGATCTACATTCCAAGCTTTTCATTAAAATGGTAAATAGAAATGAAATCATAAGCATTTGTATTGTAAATTTTAGATTATTTCATAAGCATTATATAAAACTCTCGTATCAATTTTAATGTATAGATTTTGCAAATACTACCCTATGTATGTAAGACTAAACCTTATCTGTAGCGTATATATGTAATATATTTATGCCCAAATAAATGTTTTAATTCTTTCTGGTATTACATCGATCCTTGTTTGACTGTATTAACATGTCACTTAGAACATGGAACAGCACAGGAACAGACCATTCGGCCCACAATGTTTATGCCAAGCTGAACTGATCTCATCTGTGTACATATGATCTATACCCCTCTATTCTCTGGACTTCCATGTGTTTATCCAAAAGCCTCTTAAACGCCACTATCGTATCTGCCCGCACCACCACTCCCGGCAAGATGTTATTGGCACCCACCACAGTGTACAAAAGCACCCTGCACATCTCCATGAAACCTTCCCTCTCTCACCTTCTAGCAATGCCCTCTGTTGTTGACATTTCCACTCTGGGAGAAAGGTTCTGACTGTCTACCCTATCTGTGCCTATCGTAATTTTATATAATTCTATCAAGTCTCTCCGCAACCTCCGAAGTTGCAGAGAAAACGATCCAAGTCTGTCCAATCTTTCGCTCTAGGTAATACCCACCAATCCAGGCAGCATTCTGTTTCACTGTTGCTACTGAATCTCAGCCAAAGTTTACAGCCTTCAAGGATGAAACGTTATCTTTTCCTTTATACGGACTGTTCTAAGGCTTAACCTTTGCCCATGGCCACATTGCAGGATTGTGAAGATACATTGTGAAGATACACAAAGGCCACGCGTAATAGCATTCATAGCAAAAGGATTTGAGTATAGGAGCAGGGAGGTTCTACTGCAGTTGTACAGGGTTTTGGTGAGACAACACCTGGAGTATTGCGTACAGTTTTGGTCTCCTAATCTGAGGAAAGACATTCTTGCCATAGAGGGAGTACAGAGAAGGTTCACCAGACTGATTCCTGGGATGTCAGGACTTTCATATGAAGAAAGACTGGATAGACTCGGTTTGTACTCGCTAGAATTTAGAAGATTGAGGGGGGATCTTATAGAAACTTACAAAATTCTTAAGGGGTTGGACAGGCTAGATGCAGGAAGATTGTTCCGGATGTTGGGGAAGTCCAGAACAAGGGGTCACAGTTTAAGGATAAGGGGGAAATCTTTTAGGACCGAGATGAGGAAAACATTTTTCACACACAGAGTGGTGAATCTCTGGAATTCCCTGCCACAGAAGGTAGTTGAGGCCAGTTCATTGGCTATATTTAAGAGGGAGTTAGATGTGGCCCTTGTGGCTAAAGGGATCAGGGGGTATGGAGAGAAGGCAGGTACAGGATACTGAGTTGGATGATCAGCCATGATCATATTGAATAGCGATGCAGGCTCGAAGGGCCGAATGGCCTACTCCTGCACCTATTTTCTATGTTTCTATGTTTCTTTAATGGTGTCCCCTTGTGATCATGGTGAATAGTCATATCAATTGTCCCAGACTCACATCCATAAAATATAGCAGATTTAGGCCATTCAGCCCATCGAGTCAACTCCACAATTCAGTCATGGCTGATCTATCTTTCCCTCTCAACCCCATTCTCCTGCCTTCTCCCCGTAACCTTTGATGCCCTTTATGAATCAAATGACTTTCTAATCATTGGGACCCATCAATGCCCTGAGCATCTATTCCATCTCCCACCGGCTGCAGTATACAGAAAGGGTGATGCA
This sequence comes from Amblyraja radiata, assembly GCF_010909765.2. Classification (NCBI taxonomy): domain Eukaryota; kingdom Metazoa; phylum Chordata; class Chondrichthyes; order Rajiformes; family Rajidae; genus Amblyraja; species Amblyraja radiata. The sequence continues at coordinate 35,020,767 of NC_045968.1, forward strand.
GCGGGTAGAGCCGCTGCCTTGCAGTGCCAGAGACCCGGGTTCGATCCTGACCTCGGGTGCTGTCTGTGTGTGCAGTTTGCACATTCTCCCTGTGACCGTATTGGTTTCCTCCAGATGCCCTGGTTTCTTCCCACATCCCAAAGACGTGCGGGTTTGTAGGTTAATTGGCCCTGGAAATTGCCCCAAGTATGTAGGGAGTGGAAGTGAAATTGAGATAACATGGAATTAGTGTGAACGGGTGATCACAGTAAATTCACCCCAGGTTGGGAACCCTTGATTTAGAGGAATATGAGCCAAATGAAGGCAAAGGAGATTCGCCCAGAATGCCAACTTGGACAAGTTGGGCTGAAGGGCCTGTATCCATACTATTTTGATCTTTGACTCAATAAATTAATCTTATCCTCTCATAAATTGAGAGATTGCTATATTTCAGTAAACTCACCATGACGTTTGCTTATAATACAGTTTTGGATTGTTTGTTGCACAATTTTCCAAAAAAATGCCTCAATGTCTGGAGACTGAGAAATTAGAAGACAATTTAAAATCTTATTTACGTGTGTGGTTTATTTATCGGGATAGTGAAGGTGACTCTTCAGAGAGTGACATTCATTAATCTATCGTCATTATCTCTTATCGTTTATCATTATCTCCTTTTCATTACCCTTAGATTTCAGATAGGGCAAGAGTAATATTGTAATCAAGGGATGTATTAATATGCATCTGGACTGGCCAAACCAACGTAATATAAACAGTACAGAGGATGAATTCCTGGAATGTATACAAGACCGGTTTTGAAGATCGACCAGAGAACAGTCTATTTGAGATCTTGTTCAGTGCAACAAGGAAGGATTCATTAGTGACTTACACCAAAGGGATCCCTGGCACCCTAACACGGCAGAACGTCATATTTAGTTGGGAAATGAAGTCGTTGAATTTGAAACCTGAGTTTTCAACCCAAAGGTGGAAGGGGCATGTCAGCTCGGGTAGATTACAGCAAGGACTGTTGGCAAGTATTAAAATAAATAACACATGATTTGTACATTTTTGGCAGTCCCGTATGGTACAGAAGCTCATGTTCTAACCGTTTGTTACAGGAGAGATTGAAGATTGAATTGAATATAAGGAAAGTACTCATAGAGTTTCCAGAACCCGAGGATTTGCTTTGGGATGGCAGGTGAATCAATAAAGGGATTGTTGCCTTTCATGTTGTAGGGGTGGAGTACAGGAGCTCTGATGTCTTATGCAGTTCTCTCGGGCCTTAGTGAGACCATACCTGTGGTGTTCTCTTGAGTTTTGGTCTCCATACCTAACGTGAGATGCGTTTGTGGCTGTCTGTGTTTTCAAGGGCTTTTGTTTGAGTGTGTCTCTACTGGAGGGGCAGTGCCAAGTTGTATGTGTTTGTGCTCACTGGCTTGTGCATGAGCATCTGTCCTGTGTGTGTGTGTGTGAGAGAGAGAGAGAGAAAGTGTGTGTGAGAGGGAGAGTGTGTGTGTGTTAGAAAGTGTTTATGCATGTGTTTGTGTGAATGTGCGTGTGAGAGAGAATGTGTATGTGTGTGAATGTGTGTGGTGCATGTTAGTATGAGTCAGTGAGAGTGTGTGAGTGAATGAGTGTGAGTGAGTGTGTGTGTGTGTGTTTAAGTGAGTGTGTGTGTGTGTGTGTGTGTTTAAGTGAGTGAGAGTGAGTGAATGAGTGAGTAAATCAGTGTGTGTGTGTGTGAGAGTGAGTGAACGAGAGAGAGAGACAGACAGACGGACAGACAGACAGAGAGACAGTACCAGTACGTGAGTCCTCTCCCCACCTTAATGCCCCCAGTGTGATGATGTGAAGCCGCCTCTGATCGTGGAGCAGGGTGCTGTCGATGGTGTGTGTGGAATCACTCACAATCACACACCCACTCAGGGTAACTGTGTACCATTCTGTGCACTTCACCCCTCCATTAAACAGCCCATGAATCAACCAAACTGCAAACATTTATTAAAAAAACAGTTTTCTTATTCGCAAAAGGCAACGTGCAGATAAAGCATTTTTCATCGATTTAATCTCCTGTCAAGCAGTGAGTCAGAGAATCCCTCTCCTCCCAATTCCATCCTTACTGAGCCTGTTAGTTTTGTTTAGCACTCAATGTGTAATTTTTTATACGCCTGCATTTTTGCTAAAGATTTCTGTCTACTCTGTCTATGCTTCAACAGAGTGTGGAAAACATAAGCCTTTTGCCAAGTGCGATACCAGGGTAGAAAGTGGAATCGTGGGAGTCCGTTTGAGCCCTGTGGCCCATCCTAACATCCAAAGAGATGATGTAAATAAGTCCTAGGTTCCAAGTCATAGGAGCATTGGCCAAGGCATAATCGCATGGGCCAAGGCAGGCTGAGCATAAGTGTTGTAAGTGCTGCATTGGGATCTTGGAGCCTTGTATGTCAGGGAAGGTAAGGCTTTGCTTTCATGTTTCAGTTGAAAAAAGACACCTCTGTCAGTGCCGTTCCCTCTCAACCTACATGTTATTGTTGGGTCTCCACACATGGAATGCCATGGTATTACATTTGGTTATGGCAGACATTCAGCAATAACGGACACCATTCTCCCCCTATGGTCCGTTATAATGAGGGTTTACTGTACATTTGATAAGGAACGAACAAAAGATCTCAGCACACATGACAAGTTGCCTGACGAACCTGTGGGGATTCTTTGAGGAAGTAAATAGCAAGATGGGTAAAGGAAAGTCTGTGGTTGTTGTTTACCTGGATTTTCAGAAGGCCTTCGATAAGGTCAATCAATCAATCAATCAATCAGTTTTATTCGTCACATTGCACATTCACAGTGCTGCTGTAGTTTTGGGAGCAACAACAGCAGCAGGAGCTTAGCAAGAGATACGACTGATTGGCTCTAGCCCAAGTGGGAGGAGAGAAGTGAAAACAGTTTCAGTGCTGGGAAAACAGTTGAAAACTGAGGAATTTGGTTTGTAAATTGGTAAATCAGGCAATTTATCAGTCAATTTAAGCAAGACTGCTCTTAGCGAGCGGCAGTGAGTGAGCGGCCCTGTGAGAAAAGTGTGAGTCTTTGGCTCGAGAGGCTTCGGCGAGGAGACGAAAGAAGGAGATGTCAGGCAAGCTGATTCAGTGCGATGCTTGCAGTATGTGGGAGGTCAAGGACACCGCCGGTGCCTCTGGCTGCTACAAATGCGAGAAGTGCATCCAGGTAGAGCTCCTGAAGGGCCGTGTTGGGGAACTTGAGAAGCAAGTGGATGACCTCCGGTTCGTCCGAGAAACGGAGTCGTTCCTCGACAAGTCCTACAGTACGATTGTTACACCTAAGGTACTGGAAGAGAGAAGGTGGGAGACAGTGAGAACGGGAGGGAAGCATGGAATGCCAACTTCCCCGGGTGTTGTACCTCTTGTGAACAGGTTCACCCACTTAGAAGCTGTCGGGACAGAAGAGGTGTTTACACTGGGCGACGGACTGGCTTGTGATGCGAATAGGGCTGTTGAGCCAAAACCAAAAAGGCCTAAGGCAGGCAACGCCATTGTAGTGGGAGACTCCATTGTGAGAGGTACGGACAGGGGTTTCTGCGGCAACAGACGGGATGCGAGGATGGTGTGCTGCCTTCCTGGTGCCAGGATCCAGGATGTCTCGGACAGAGTGCAGAAAATCCTCAAGGGCGAAGGTGAACATCCGGAAGTGGTAGTGCATGTCGGCACAAACGATGTCGGAAAGAAGGGGATGAATATTCTGCAGCGTGACTTTAGAGAGCTCGGAAAAATGCTGAAAAGCAGGACCTCCAGGGTTGTTATCTCCGGTTTGCTTCCAGTTCCTCGTGCTGGCGAGAGCAGGAACAGGGAGATACGGGACCTGAACGTGTGGCTGAGGAACTGGTGCACGGGGCAGGGATTTAGATTCTTAGATCACTGGGATCTGTTTTGGGGTAAGGGGGAGCTGTACAAAAGGGACGGATTGCATCTTAACAGGTGTGGGACCAGCATTCTGGCAGGCAGGTTTGCCACTGCTACACGGGTGGCTTTAAACTGAATAAGGGGGGTGGGGTGTCGAATGGGCTAGTGGAGGATGGAGTTAAAGGGAAAGGGTTTCTTAAATGTGTGAGCGTAGAGACAGAGGGGTGTAAAATGAGGGTAGAAGCAATAGGTAGCAAGGTGAAAAGTAAAAGTGGCAGGCCGGAAAATCCAGGGCAAAAATCAAAAAGGGCCATTTTTCAACAAAGGTGTACGAGTGGTGTAAAAACAAGCCTGAAGGCTTTGTGTCTCAATTCAAGGAGCATTCGTAATAAGGTGGATGAGTTGAATGTGCAGATAGCTATTAATGACTATGATATAGTTGGGATCACGGAGACATGGCTCCAGGGTGACCAAGGCTGGGAGCTGAACATCCAGGGATATTCAATATTCAGGAGGGATAGAGAGAAAGGAAAAGGAGGTGGGGTAGCGTTGCTGATTAGAGAGGAGATTAACGCAATGGAAAGGAAGGACATTAGTTTGCAGGATGTGGAATCGGTATGGGTAGAGCTGCGAAACACTAAGGGGCAGAAAACGCTGGTGGGTGTTGTGTACAGGCCACCTAACAGTAGTAGTAAAGTTGGAGATGGTATCAAACAGGAAATTAGAAATGCGTGCGACAAAGGCAAAACCGTTATAATGGGTGACTTCAATCTACATATAGATTGGGTGAATCAAATTGGCAGGGGTGCTGAGGAAGAGGATTTTTTGGAATGTATGCGGGATAGTTATCTAAATCAACATGTAGAGGAACCAACGAGAGAGCAGGCTATTTTAGACTGGGTATTGAGTAATGAGGAAGGGTTAGTTAGCAGTCTTGTTGTACGTGCCCGCTTGGGCAAGAGTGACCATAATATGGTTGAGTTCTTCATTAGGATGGAGAGTGACATTGTTAATTCAGAAACAATGGTTCTGAACTTAAAGAAAGGTAACTTTGAGGGTATGAGACGTGAATTGGCCAAGATTGACTGGCAATTAATTCTAAAAGGGTTGACGGTGGATATGCAATGGAAGACATTTAAAGACTGCATGGATGAACTACAAAAATTGTTCATCCCAGTTTGGCAAAAGAATAAATCAGGGAAGGTAGTGCATCCGTGGATAACAAGGGAAATCAGGGATAGTATCAAAGCGAAGGATGATGCGTACAAATTAGCCAGAAAAAGCAGCATACCGGAGGACTGGGAGAAATTCAGAGACCAGCAGAGGAGGACAAAGGGCTTAATTAGGAAAGGAAAAATAGATTATGAAAGAAAACTGGCAGGGAACATAAAAACTGACTGCAAAAGTTTTTATAGATATGTGAAAAGAAAGAGATTAGTTAAAACAAATGTAGGTCCCTTGCAGTCAGAAACAGGTGAGTTGATCATGGGGAACAAGGATATGGCGGACCAATTGAATAACTACTTTGGTTCCGTCTTCACTAAGGAAGACATAAATAATCTGCCGGAAATAGCAGGGGACCGCGGGTCAAAGGAGTTGGAGGAATTGAGTGAAATCCAGGTTAGCCGGGAAGTGGTGTTGGGTAAATTAAATGGATTAAAGGCCGATAAATCCCCAGGGCCAGATAGGCTGCATCCCAGAGTACTTAAGGAAGTAGCTCCAGAAATAGTGGATGCATTAGTAATAATCTTTCAAAACTCTTTAGATTCTGGAGTAGTTCCTGAGGATTGGCGGGTAGCAAACGTAACCCCACTTTTTAAGAAGGGAGGGAGAGAGAAAACGGGGAATTACAGACCAGTTAGTCTAACATCGGTAGTGGGGAAACTGCTAGAGTCAGTTATTAAAGATGGGATAGCAGCACATTTGGAAAGTGGTGAAATCATTGGACAAAGTCAGCATGGATTTACATAAGGTAAATCATGTCTGACGAATCTTATAGAATTTTTCGAGGATGTAACTAGTAGCGTGGATAGGGGAGAACCAGTGGATGTGGTGTATCTGGACTTCCAGAAGGCTTTCGACAAGGTCCCACATAAGAGATTAGTTTACAAACTTAAAACACACGGCATTGGGGGTTCAGTATTGATGTGGATAGAGAACTGGCTGGCAAACAGGAAGCAAAGAGTAGGAGTAAACGGGTCCTTTTCACAATGGCAGGCAGTGACTAGTGGGGTACCGCAAGGCTCAGTGCTGGGACCCCAGCTATTTACAATATATATTAATGATCTGGATGAGGGAATTGAAGGCAATATCTCCAAGTTTGCGGATGACACTAAGCTGGGGGGCAGTGTTAGCTGTGAGGAGGATGCTAGGAGACTGCAAGGTGACTTGGATAGGCTGGGTGAGTGGGCAAATGTTTGGCAGATGCAGTATAATGTGGATAAATGTGAGGTTATCCATTTTGGTGGCAAAAACAGGAAAGCAGACTATTATCTAAATGGTGGCCGACTAGGGAAAGGGGAGATGCAGCGAGACCTGGGTGTCATGGTACACCAGTCATTGAAAGTGGGCATGCAGGTGCAGCAGGCAGTGAAGAAAGCGAATGGTATGTTAGCTTTCATAGCAAAAGGATTTGAGTATAGGAGCAGGGAGGTTCTACTGCAGTTGTACAGGGTCTTGGTGAGACCACACCTGGAGTATTGCGTACAGTTTTGGTCTCCAAATCTGAGGAAGGACATTATTGCCATAGAGGGAGTGCAGAGAAGGTTCACCAGACTGATTCCTGGGATGTCAGGACTGTCTTATGAAGAAAGACTGGATAGACTTGGTTTATACTCTCTAGAATTTAGGAGATTGAGAGGGGATCTTATAGAAACTTATAAAATTCTTAAGGGGTTGGACAGGCTAGATGCAGGAAGATTGCTCCCGATGTTGGAGAAGTCCAGGACAAGGGGTCACAGCTTAAGGATAAGGGGGAAATCCTTTAAAACCGAGATGAGAAGAACTTTTTTTCACACAGAGAGTGGTGAATCTCTGGAACTCCCTGCCACAGAGGGCAGTCGAGGCCAGTTCATTGGCTATATTTAAGAGGGAGTTAGATGTGGCCCTTGTGGCTAAGGGTATCAGAGGGTATGGAGAGAAGGCAGGTACGGGATACTGAGTTGGATGATCAGCCATGATCATATTGAATGGCGGTGCAGGCTCGAAGGGCCGAATGGTCTACTCCTGCACCTAATTTCTATGTTTCTATGTTTCTAAGTGAAGTGCCACACTGTTAAAGAAGATGATAGCCCATGGTGCCAGAGGGAAGATGATAGCCCATGGATAGAAGACTGGCTGAATGGCAGAAGGCAAAGAGTGGAAAATTATGGCTCATAAACTTATAATAAACCAATACCATCACTATGCCTCCCCTGAGTTCCTCCAGCAGATTGTTTTTTATACCTTTGTTCTGAATAAACTCAGTGTCAGAGCCTCTACAGTGCCCTGAGTGGACAATTACACAGATGCTGAACATGATGCCAAGACCAACTCTTACCTACCAGCACGTAATCCATATCCCTCCTTTCCCTGATATCCACGTACCTGGGCGGCTAGGTGGCGCAGCGGTAGAGTTGCTGCCAGCGCTTGCAGTGCCGGAGACCCAGGCTCGGTCCCAACTACGGGCGCTGTCTGTGTGGAGTTTGTACTTTCCCCCCGTGACCTGCGTGGGTTTTCTCCGAGATCTTCGGTTTCCTCCCACACTCCAAAGACGTACAGGTTTGTAGGTAAATTGGCTTGGTGTGTGTGTAAAAATTGTCCCTAGTTTGTGTAGGATATGTGCGGGGATCACTGGTGGGTGCGGACGTGATGGGCTGAAGGACCTATTTCCGCACAGTATCTCTAAACTAGACTAGACTAAACTATAAACTAAACTAAACTGTACAAAAGCCTCGTAAACTCCGCCATCATATCTGATTCCACCACCATCCCTGGCAGTGTGTTCCAGGCTCTCACCACACTCTTGCCCCTTTCATCTCCTTTAACCTTTGCCCTTCTCATCTTACAGCTGTTCTCACTAGTGTTTATTTTTCAATCCTGGGAGAATGGTTCTGACCGTCTACCCTGTCTATGCCTCTCATCATTTTATAAAGCCTCTTGATTCTTGGATATCCCAAGCAATTTTCCACATTGCCAGGTTGAAGCTAGTTTTATCACTAAAATGGTGAATTGTATTATCGCTTTGTAGCTTCAGCCAAAACTATGATTTTTTTTAATGTAACGTCAAGTGCTTTGGCCGGTGACGTTCTGGCATAAATCGCTTCAAAATAATACTTTGTCAAGTGTCTTTCAACAATCCAAATGCGGCTCTGAATTCGCAGAATATTCCGTGATTGTGAATCATTCAAGGTACAGGCTTTGAGGACCAAATTCATCTTCCTCTGAACCTCTTTCAAACATTAGGGAGGATCAAATGTTGTTTATCCAATTCTCTCTTAATATCGTTGAGCATAAAATCTCCAAAATAAATACTGCTCACTCTTCCTTTAGTTTAGTTTAGTTTAGAAACATAGAAACATAGAAATTAGGTGCAGGAGTAGGCCATTCGGCCCTTCGAGCCTGCACCGCCATTCAATATGATCATGGCTGATCATCCAACTCAGTATCCCGTACCTGCCTTCTCTCCATACCCTCTGATCCCCTTAGCCACAAGGGCCACATCTAACTCCCTCTTAAATATAGCCAATGAACTGGCCTCGACTACCCTCTGTGGCAGGGAGTTCCAGAGATTCACCACTCTCTGTGTGAAAAAAGTTCTTCTCATCTCGGTTTTAAAGGATTTCCCCCTTATCCTTAAGCTGTGACCCCTTGTCCTGGACTTCCCCAACATCGGGAACAATTTTCCTGCATCTAGCCTGTCCAACCCCTTAAGAATTTTGTAAGTTTCTATAAGGTCCCCTCTCAATCTCCTAAATTCTAGAGAGTATAAACCAAGTCTATCCAGTCTTTCTTCATAAGACAGTCCTGACATCCCAGGAATCAGTCTGGTGAACCTTCTCTGCTCTCCCTCTATGGCAATAATGTCCTTCCTCAGATTTGGAGACCAAAACTGTACGCAATACTCCAGGTGTGGTCTCACACCAAGACCCTGTACAACTGCAGTAGAACCTCCCTGCTCCTATACTCAAATCCTTTTGCTATTTATTGTCACGTGTAGCGAGGTACAGTGAAAAGCTTTTGTTGTGTACGAACCAGTCAGCGCAAAGACAATACATGATTACAATCAAGCCATCCACAGTGTACAGATAGATACACAATAAAGGGAATATCATGAATAACGTTTAGTGCAGATAAAGCCAGTAAAGTCCGATCCAAGATAGTCCGAGGGTCTCCAATGAGGTGGATAGTAGTTCAGGACTGATCTCTGGTTGTGGTAGGGTGGTTCAGTTGCCTGATAACAGCAGGGATGAAAGTTGCCTGAATCACACCACCACAGCCGTGCTCTCATTTCACTCCTGCCATCAGGAAGAAGGTAAACTGTAACGTCCAGGTTCAGGAGCAGCTTCTTCCCTACAATCACTAGGCTGCTAAACACTACCATCTCCAAATAGGTCTCGAACTAGATAGACTTGGGGACATACATTTTTTTGTTTGTTTATTATCGAGTGCAATATTCACACTTCTGTTATGCTGCTGCAAGTAAGGATTGCATTGTTCTGTTTTGGGACACACGACAATAAAACACTCTTGAAACTACTGTCACAGAATGATATGGCGTGGAACCAGGCCCTTCAGCCCAACACATCCATACTGACCAACATGGCCCCTCTAAACAAGTTCCATTTGCAGGTTTACAAAAATAAGACACAAAATGCTGCAGTAAAGGGCCTGTCCCACGAGCATGCGACTGCATGCGGCAAGCGCGATCTAACGTGGTCGCTTGAGCCGTACGGCCTCGCGGGGCCGGTCCCACTTCGATCGCCAGAGCCGTATGGAGTTGTGCGGAGCCGGTCCCGACATCGGCTCCGAAAAACTGTCTAAAAATTTTGTGCGGAAACGGCCTGCCGGCCCGCAGCCACATTGGGGCCGTACGCATCGCGTCGACGGGCGTTCGCAGCGACTCAACAACGTACACAGCGTCTTGACGGCGTACGCCTAGCGCGAACTTCCCGCGGACTTCGCTCGAACTTCACGTCAACTCGTATGGGATCACTCGACCTCCGCGCGGCCCCCGCTTCCGGTTTGGTCGCACTTGCCGCATGCAGTCGCATGCTCGTGGGACAGGCCCTTAACGCAGCGGGTCAGGCAACATCTCTGGAGAACATGAAATTGTGTGTAGGGACTTCTTCGGACTGATTGGAGATGGAGGGGAAAGAAAGAAGTGAGAGAGGAGGGGCAGGACAAATGTGGATACATGAGGTTTCTATCTCAGTGATCTGTTGTCACGAGGTTAGGAAAGTGGCCTGGAGGAGCTTGATAGCTTAGATGTCCTGACTTAAGAACAGCTTATACCCCACCGCTATCTGACCTTTGGGTCGGTGCCCATCTTCAGACTGGGAGTGAAGAAGGGTCCCGTCCCGAAACATCACCTGTCCACGTTCTCCAGAGAAGCTGCCTGACCCGCTGAGTTACTCCAGCACTTTGTGTCTCATTTTTGGAGAGCAGCTGACTGTTTAGTCTCCATCACCTGTTTTTACATTATTGATAATGGGAGAACCTTCCAGTTCAGCAAATCTCTAACTCTCGACACCTGGATTTCTGGGAAACTTGCCAGAAATGTCTTTTTCCTTTTTGCATTTGTTTGGGATTCCCAGAAATCAGAGTTCAATGAGAGAGCCTGCCACGTGCCAGCGCAGATCTGGAGCCTTCACTGGTCAATGGCACACACCACTCCTGCTCCAGCAACCGGATCATCGCCAACACCGAGACACATCCATCAGGTGTGGGCTCTCAAGGGGCTCTCAGGGACTGGTTCGCTCTCCGTCCCACTGTAAGCCCAGAGGGCGAGAGATCAAAGAAGAATTCATCCAAGTGGGTGGGTGGATGGGTGGAGCTCGGTCGGTCGAAGGGCCTGTTTCCATGCTATTGCTCTGTGACTCAAGGAACATATGTGTGTGTGTGTGTGTGTGTGTGTGTGTGTGTGTGTGTGTGTGTGTGTGTGCGTGTGTGTGTGTGTGCGGTGTGTGTGTGTGTGTGTGTGGTGTGTGTGCGGGTGTGGGTGTGTGTGTGTGTATGGTGTGCGGTGTGCGTGTGTGTGCGGTGTGTGTGTGTGTGGTGTGTGGGTGTGTGTGTGCGGTGTGTGTGTGTGTGTGTGTGTTGTGTGTTGTGCAAGAGTGTGTGTGTGTGTGTGTGTGCGTGTGTGTGTGTGTTGTGTTGTGTGTGTGTGTGTGTGCGTGTGTGTGTGTGTGTGCGTGTGTGTGTGTGTGTGTTGTGTGTTGTGCAAGAGTGTGTGTGTGTGTGTGTTGTGCAAGTGTGTGTGTGTGTGTGTGTGTGTGTGTGTGTGTGTGTGTGTGTGTGTGTGTGTGTGTGTGTGTGTGTGTGTGTGTGTGTGTGTGTGTGTGTGTGTGCGTGTGTGCGTGTGTGTGTGTGTGTGTGTGTTGTGCAAGAGTGTGTGTGTGTGTGTGTGGGGGGGTGTCTCGGTGCATGCATGAGTGCATGCCTATGTGCCTGTGTATGCGTGTGTGTGCGTGCCCTTGTGTGAGAGTGTATATGTGTGTGTGTGTGTGAGGGTGTGTGTATGGGGCAGGGTGCTGGGCTGGTGACTTTAATCTTGAGGAGGCGCAAGGAACTGCAGGCACTGGAACCTTGACCAAGACACAGTGATGGAGGAAGTCAGCTGGTCAGGCAGCATCTATGGAGGGAATGGACAGGCAATGTTTCAGGTCAGCACCCTTCTTCAGACTGTTTAATCTTGATATTGTGCCAATGGGCAGGTAGCAAATAGACACTCAGGACAAGTAAAGAGCAACAGAATGTAACTCATTATGGTTTATTTAGTCCCACCACAGTATGACTAATTTCATCCCCGTGATCAATGTCCCCCCCAATCTTTCGCCTTTGTCTTGTGAGTGTGATTCACATCTCTGTAATCCTAAGGGTTCTGTGACAGAAATGAATGTTCAAAATAGAAAATATTTTGTTGTGATTCATTAAAACATCTGCCCCCAGCATTTGTATTTGTAAGTGTTGCAATGATGTTTGTGCATTTCTTGTTGTCCTAGCGAGCTGAATCCGGAAACAGGAACAGCGAGCAGAATCCATTTAATTACTGTGCAACACAATCTCAGAGTGCTCTAGTTAATTGTATACACGACTGCTTAATGGTGTTGTTCAGTCAATTCTTGTATTTTGACTAATTTTGTCTGAAGATGTTGCCTGGACTCACGGGCCTGCGAAATAGGGAGAGGATGAGCAGGCTAGGACTTTATTCCTTGGAGCGCAGGAGGCTCAGGGGTGATCTTATAGAGATGTATAAAATCATGATGGTGAATACACTGAGTCTTTTGCCTAGGGTAGAGGTACCATGTTTAAGGTGAGAGGCGAAGGATTTAATAGAAACCTGAGAGGCAACTTTTTCATGTGGAGGTGGAGCAAGCTGCCAGATGAGGCAGTTACGGCAGGTACTGTAACATTTATAAGCCTCTTGGACAGGTACATGGATTGGAAAGGTTTAGAGGGATAAGATAATGGGATGAACTTAGATGGGGCAAATTTGTCAGCATGGACGAGTTGGGCTGAAGGGCCTGTTTCGGTGCTGTTATGCCCCTGTCCCACTTAGGAAACCTGAACGGAAACCTCTGGAGACTTTGCGCCCCACCCAAGGTTTCCGTGCGGTTCCCGGAGGTTGCAGGTGGTTGCCGGAGGTTGCAGGTAGTGAAAGCAGGTAGGGAGACTGACAAAAACCTCCGGGAACCTCCGGGAACCGCACGGAAACCTTGGGTGGGGCGCAAAGTCTCCAGAGGTTTCCGTTCAGGTTTCCTAAGTGGGACAGGGGCATAACTCTGTGGTTCTTTGAGAGAGGAATTTCTGAGAAATTTGTTGACAAGAAGTTAACATCCAGATATGTCGATTTCATTAACTTTACCACCAACCTCCACCCTCGATTTCACTTGGACTATCTCCAGCACCTCACCTCCCCTTTCTTAATCTCTCTGTCTCCATCGCAGGGAATATACTGTTGACTTACATCTACTACAAACTCACTGACTCCCACAGTTATCCGGACTACATCTCTTCCCTCCCTGCCGATTGCAAAGACACTCAATTTCACTGTTGCGGCCACACAGTGGCGCAGCGGTAGAGTCGCTGCCTTACAGCGCTTGCAGCACCGGAGACCCGGGCTCGATCCCGTCTACGGGTGCTGTCTGTACGGAGTTTGTATGTTCTCCCCGTGACCTGCGTGGGGTTTCTCCGAGATCTTCGGTTTCCTCCCACACTTCGAAGCCGTACAGGTTCAGAGGTTAATTGGCTTGGCATGAGTGAATATTGTCCCTAGTGTGTGTAGGGTAATGTGCAGGGATCGTTGGTCTGTACGGACACGATGGGCCGAAGGGCCTGTTTCCGTGTGGTATCTCTAAACTAAACTAAAAATCTGCTCCCAAGATGAGGCGTTCCATTCCAGGACATCAAGATGAGCTATTCCACACAATCAATGGGAAGAGGTGTTGTATCCTTAAAGTTTATTCATTCCTTCCTTCCTTCCATCGAGGGAGCAGGTGATGAAGTTGAGTAGTCATACTCTTGCCCTGATCCTATTCTTGGAGGTCATCCAATCGACAGCAGCACAATGGCGCTGCTGGTAGAGCTGCTGCCTCGTAGTGCCAGAGTCCCGGTTTCGATCCTGACCCGTGTGTGGAGTTTGCACCGTGTGTGGACATGGCCAGCGCACACAGGGTGGGCCGAAGGGCCTGTTTCCACGCTGTATCATTGAACCAAATTAATGCATTAAGCAGGATGGAGACCCAGGGTGGCACGGTGGAGCTGCTGCCCGACAGGACCAGAGACCCGGGTTCGATTCTGACTACGGGTGTTGCCTGTACTATCTTTGTACATTCTCCCCGGGACCACGTGGGTTTCCTCTGGGTGCTCGGGTTTCCTCCCACATTCCAAAGAGATGCCGATTTAAGGGTTGGTGATTGGCTTTGTTAAAAACATTGTAATTTGCCCCTAGTGTGCAGGATATTGCTAATGTAAGGGGTGATCACTGGTTGGTGCGGACTTGGAGTCCGGGAGGGGCCTGTTTCTGAACTCTATCTCTGAAGTCTAAAGTAAAGCATCTTAAAATAAACTTTTCCAACGTTGTATCTTCTTGGGAGTATTCTCACTGGGCTTCAGCATTAAACATAGCCCTTGTTTAACCCACCAAATAAAAACGGACTCCAACTTTTAGACAACTGTGCCCGTACAACTAATGTCAGACATTAAAGAGAGCAACTTTACTGATCCATAAATATATTTATTTCACTCATACACATTGCCAGTTGAAGCCAACAGATTAAGGACAAGGTACGTGCTTAGAGCTTTGACAGCAGGAAAGAAACATTCACAAACAGTAGACACACACAACTGCAGATGCCGGTTTACCAAATGCTGGAGTAACTCAGCAGGTAAGGCACCATCACTGGAGAACATATCGGGGTCGGGCACCCTTCTTCAGACTGATTGTCGTAAGGGGGTGAAAGATGGGAGAGGTGGGTCAGAGTCTGGCAAGTGATAGGTGGATACAGGCGAGGGGGGAAGGCGGATTGATGGGCAGATGGGTGGACACAGGCCAGAAATGAAAAGGTAGCAAAAGGCTGTGAGGATAAGGAGAGAAATGTGAAGCCAGAGGAAGGGATGTAGGTGGAAGGGAATAGACAATAGACAATAGGTGCAGGAGTGGGCCATTCAGCCCTTCGAGCCAGCACCGCCATTCAATGTGATCACGGCTGATCATCCCCAATCAATACCCCGTTCCTGCCTTCCCCCCATACCCCATGACTCCACTATCTTTAAGAGCCCTATCTAGCTCTCTCTTGAAAGTATCCAGAGAACCGGCCTCCACTGCCCTCTGAGGCGGATGTGTGGAGCAATGGGAAAGAAGGAATTCAATGGGTTGTAAGCTACCCAAGCGGAATATGAGGTGTTGTTCCTCCAGTTTGTGTGTGGCCTCACTCTGGCAATCGACCCTTTGACCAGAAATGTCGCCCATACATTTTTCTCCAGAGATGCTGCCTGACCTGCTGCCTTATTTATTCCAGCAATTTTTTTCGTTCTTCGGTATCAACCAGCATCTGCAGTTCTTTCTATTACAGATGAATGACTGACAGCAGAACAGCTCACTTCTGATACAGGCCCAAACCATCCCACAACAAACACTTCACACCGCACACATTTTAATAAAAGTTACGGGAACATTGACACTTTGCAACCAACTGAAATGATTTTGCTGAAAATTGTGCAGCGATAATGTGGTTTTTCTTACACGAAGATGGCTTATACGCAATGCATATGCAACCTAATAACTGCTTTGAGTGGGCAATGGTCATACAAGCACACTTTGTTCACAGCCTTGCGTTTAGTTTACTTTAGTTATACAGCATGTAAACAGGCCCACCGAGTCCATGAGAGACCTGGGTTTAATCCTGGCCTTGGGTGCTATCTGTATGGAGTTTGCACGTTCTCCCTGTGACCACGTCGGTTTGCTCTTGTTTCTCCCACATCCCAAACATGTGCGGGTCTGTAGGTTAATCGGCCCTCTGTAAATTGCCCCTAGTGGAAAGGGAGTGGATGATAAAGTGAGATAACATAGAACTAGTGTGAACAGGCCCTTCGGCCCACCCTATCCACGCTGGCCATCTCCCCACACACCAATGTTCGCATGGACTCGGTGGGCCAAAGGGTCTGTTTCCATGCTGTACCTCAAAACTAAACTAAGGTGAGACGGGGGAGGGGGGGTGTGATTGGAAATTGGGTGGAGTAAAGTTGTAGATGAAAAGGAGACAAAACTGCGTTAGATAAAGACAGAAGAGCAGTGGAATGTAAGGAGGAGTGAGAGGGAGGGATGTGAGTGGAAGGGGGGAATGACAGGATAAAAGGAAATATGAGACGAGGTGATGAGGGAGGTTTATATCCAAGGTTTACTTTGTACTAGTGACACACTGTTGATGAGCAGAAGCTTCAGGCAAACCGCATTGTCAAACAGACTGGGCACCACAGTGGAGTATTGGTAGAGTTACTGCCTCACAGCCCCAGGTTCGATCCTGACTACACGTGCTGCCTGTACAGAGTGCTGCAGCTTCCTCCCACATCCCAAAGAGTTAATTGGCTTCAGTAAATTATAAATTGTCCCTTTTGTTATCAGGCAACTGAACCATTCTTTCAACGACTAAGGAGCGGCCCTGAGCCACCATCTACCTCATTGAGACACTCAAACTATCTTTAATCGGACTTTACATGACTTTACCATGCACTAAACGGTATTCCCTTTACCTTGTACATTGTGGATGGCTGGATTGTCATCTTATATAATCTTCCCGCTGGCTGGTTAGCACGCAACAAAATAGCTTTTCATGTACCTTGGTACACATGACAATAAACTAATGTAGCATGTAGGATAGTGCTAGTGTAAGGGGTGATCGCTGGATAACACGGACCCGGTGGGCCAAAGGGCCTGTTTCCACGTTGTGTCTCTATTGTCTAAAATAAGGTCTAAAGGGTGCAGGTTAATTGAAGACAAGGACCTTATCCATGCCAAGCCCGAGGAGATTCTGGTGAAAAGGCTTTTACAGTCGCAAAGAAGGATTCTGTTGTCTCTGTTTATAAGTTGAGAGGCAGGAGAGGAGTGCACTACAGTAGTCAGACCAATTTGGAATGAATTGGGAAATGGGAAATACTGTAAACACATCTGCCTAGTGGATGTTTGGAAATTCTTGCATGTATACACAACACAGAATGTTTTTATGAATAACACCCAGCCATTCTAACATCGTTCAGCATTATCAACAACATAAGTTAAATACTTTATGTTTATTAATTCACAGGCCTTATGGGTCACCAGCAATGCAACAATGTATTGATACATTTAACATACATTTGGACAGGTATAGATAGGGAAGGTTAAGAGAGATATGGGCCAAACGCAGGTAGGTGGCACAAGTGGAGGCAGGGCATCCTGGCTGGCATGGACAAGTTGGGCCGAAGGGCCTGCTTCTGTGATGTATGACTCTGACTGATTCATTTTCCAAGTGTAACTTTCACCGTCCTAAGTCAATTATTAAAATCGTAGAGTTTTATCAGGTCTCCCCTCGGCCCCCAACGCTCCTGAGAAACAACTTAACGCTTTAATCCAGCTTTAATAAACTTCTGTGTCGAAAGGAACTGCAGATGCTGGTTTATACCGAAGATAGACACGAAGTGCTGGAGTAACTCAGTGGGTCAGCCAGCATCTCTGGAGAAAAAGGAAGCACGACATTTTGGGTCAGAACTCTTCTTCAGACTGAAAGTCAAGGGGAGGGAACCAGACGTAGGAAAAGGTCTCTCTCCTCTTATATCCTAACCCCTCCCCTGTACTTTCAGTGTGAAGGAGGACTCCGACCGGAAACATCACCCATCTTTTTTCTACAGAGATGCTGCCTGACCCGTTGAGTTACTCCAGCACTTTGTGTCTATCTTTAATAAGCTTCAATCGTCGGTGTTCCAGAGAAAATAATCTAAGTTGGTCATAAATGCAGTAGAGCAAGGTACCAGGCCATTCGGCCCACCTTGCCCATGCTGACCCTGGATTTGGTGTAAATATCATGTCACCAGATAAAGGCAAGCGAAGATAATTCATGGGTGAGTGAAGACTCTGTGTCTCAGTCAGACAAGGGGAATTGCGGGAATCACAACAAAACTTAAGTGGATAACGTTCTGTTTATTCTCTCGACATTTCCAGAAACCGCTGGCAAAATGTGAGCCAATTCTGCTCCGCTGGGTTTACAGAGCTTGTGGACGGGCGGGGATGAGCTCTGGATCATCAAGACTTCGAGCGAATTTAGTATTGTTCAGTTTAGTTTGGGGATACGGTGCAGAAACAGGCCCTTCAGCCCACTGAGTCCGCACCGACCAGCGATCACCCCGTACACCAGCACTATCCTACACACATACTGTGGACAATTTACATTGACACCAAGCCAATGAACCTACAAACCTGTACGTCTGTGGAGTGTGAGAGGACACCGGAGGTCCCCAAGAAAACCCACATGGTCACGTGGAGAATGTAAAAAAAACTCTCCTACAGACAGCGCCCGCGGTCAGGAGCAAACCCCTGGGTCTCGGTCGCTGTGAGGCAGCAAATCTACCACTGCACCACCGCCCATTTCTTTTATCAATCATCGAGCACAGAACTGTACAGCACAGGAACAAGGCCCTTCAGTCCGTAATAGCCGTTCCGAACATGATGCTGAGTTAAACTAATCTCCTCTGCCTTCACATGATCAAGCAAATAGGTGTGATACAGTGCTGTCATAATCGTAAATCACTTTTTAGGGCAGGCACCTGCGGATGTCGAACCGGATGGCATCATGATCCCTACTGCAGACTTCTGCTGCCTCAAACGCAAGAAGAAGAGACCCACAGGAAGCCCTGCAAACTCACCATACCTTAGGTTTCCTTCCAGGTATATTATTGTCACCTGTACCGAGGCACAGTGCAATGCTTTGTTTTGCAGGCTGTCCCGAACACATCACATAATACTGTACGTAAATACAATCAAGTCAAACTCAAGTACAATGGGTGGAGCACAGGGGGAGATACAGAGTGCAGAATGGAGTAGTGCACCAGTTCCAGGGACAAAGTCCAAATGTCCTCAATGGGATAGAGGTGAATCGGATAGTATTCCAGTTTATGGAAGGACCATTCGGAAGCCTGATAATAGAGGAGAAGAGGTGCACGCGTTCAAGCTTCTGTACCTTCTGCTGGACTGGAACGGGGAGTCTGTGAAAGGGCAGCATGCTGTGACAGCGCCTGTGTGTCGGGATATACATTTTTCTAAATTATACAATTTTTGGGGCTCCTTATGTTGCCGGCATTGAGCGCCCATCTCTAGTTGCCCTTGTAAAGGGGGGGGGGGGGGGGGGGGGGGGGGGGGGGGGGGGGGGGGGGGGGGGGGGGGTGGGGGGGAAGCTGCCTTCTTGAAACCCTGCAGTCCTTCTGGTAAAGTGCTGTTAGTTTTTTTGTTTTTACCTTATTTTACCATTTTTAGTTTAGTTTAGTAATACAGCATGGCCACAGGCCCTTTGGCCCACCGAGTCTGCGCCGATGAGCACCCCCCCCCCCCCCGTACACTAGTTCTACCCAACACATTGGAGACAATTTACAGAGGCCAATGAATCCACAATCCTGCACATCTTTGACAACAAAACTGTGACGCCCCAAATTTGTACAAAAATCACAGTTGTCCAAATATTGTTCCGACCACACTTAGTGTAAGGTGTGCAGTTCTATGCTATAGGAAGGAGATTCATCTAGAGAGGGTGCAGAAACGATTCGCAAGGGCATTGCTGGGACTGGGTGTGTGAGGCAACAATACTGCTGCACCACTGTGCCACCTCTGGTCTTGATAGCTGAGATGAAACGAGCAGGTCAAGATCACGAGTTCTTGCTGTTATCCATGCAATGCTGCAAGATCAAGCTGTCCCTATGCGGGTGTCCAAGATTACGGGGAGAAGGCAGGAGAATGGGGTTGAGAGGGAAAAATAGTTCAAGTAGAATTGAATGGCGGAGCAGACTTGAGGAACTGAATGGCCGAATTCTGCTCCTATGCCTTATGATCGAATGGTGGAATAGGCTTGATGGGCCAATTGGTCTAATTCTGCTCCTATGTCTTATGGTCATGATCTAGTACCAGACACGTCCATCCATACATGGGCGACTACCAGACCCTTTGCCCATCTCACCAAGTCTGCCTCTGTTGACGTTCAGAGATGCGGAGATGTGTGCGGGCATTCCCCGTGGACATCTAGGGTCAAGTGCTGACTGAGGACTCAGTGCAGCTGTGCTCCTTGACCTTGGACGGAGTCCTCCTCAGGTCCTGGTTGATGCGGAGAAGCTTGAAGGCAGCCACCCTGTATTTCTTGGACATGATGTTGTAGAGGATGGGGTTGATGGCAGCACTCAGGTAGAAGAGGACACAGGACACCAGGTTGCAGTACTGGCTGATCAGGTACAACCGCTCCGTCCATTCCTCGAAGGCCTTGGAGAAGAGGTAACGACCGATGTGGAACGGCAGCCAGCAGAGGACAAAGGCAAAGATGACCACAGCTACAAGGGATGTAAATGCATAACAAACGTTAACGGGAGTCAGGGGAGAGGGAAACTAGAGGTATGGAAAAGTACAAGGAACAAATGAATGAAAGGTGTGAAAAGAACAAATCAAAGCCAGCAATGATGTTCAAGGAAAGGTGGAGCCCACAATGGTCCATTGTTGGCTATTAGTCTCGCTGTCGTCCTGCTTAGTTTTACTCTTCTTATCCTCTCGATATCACCTTTTCCACAGCCAACAATAGACCATTGAGATGGAAGGTGCTATCTTAATTTCCAGATATAGCATGGAAACAAGCCCCTCGGCCGACCCAGTCCAAGCCAACCATTGAATACCATTCACACTAGTTCTATGTTTTCTAACTTCCTCATCCACTCTCTGCACAAGGGAGGGTTGGCAGATAAGAGTTGGTCTTGGCATTATGTTCAGCACAAACATTGCTTTAGGTTTGTTATTGTCAAGTTTAGTGAAGTACTGTGAAAAGATTTGTATTGCATGCCATCCAATCAGAAATATTATTAACATAAATAAGCACAATTAAATCAAACTCAAGTATATTAGATAGGGCAAAGGGGAAGATACAGAGTGCAGAATAGTTCTCAGCATTGCAACACATCAATTCCAGAGACAAACACCAATGTCCGCAATGGGGCAGAGGTGAATCGGACAGTACCCTAGCTTGTGGAAGGACCGCTCAGAAGGCTGATAACAGAGGGGAAGGAGCTGTTTCTGAGTCTGGTGGTGCGCGCTTTCAAGCTTCTGTACCTTCTGCTGGACAGGATCGGGGAGAAGAAGGAATGGACGTCTTTGACTATGTCGGCTGCTTTTCCGAGGCAGCGGGAAGTGCAGATGGAATTGATGGTGGGGAGTTGGCTTTCTGTTGCCAAAGGGCCTGTTCCTGGGCTATACTGTTCTAGGTCAATGACAGGGTAAAATGAGGAATGGCGGTAATTAACTCTTTCTACTCTTCCATCCTTCCATCAGTGACACAGACATTGCCCAGTTTAACCTACCCCTGATCCCAACTCAGCTGCTTTCAGATCCTGCTCTGTCGGAAATCTCTAGTCACACCCTTGCTTCCTCTAGCCACCTCCCCTCAGCGCACCCCAAGCCCTGGAGAGAGTGATGTTATCGCTTCCGGCTGCCTGCTCTCCACAGCCTCCAGCCTTATCATCCCGCAGCCCTGCATGGCCCAGTTTTACCATCTCCCTAAAATCCATAAACAGAACAGCCCTGGCAGACCCACTGTTTCTTCCTGCTCTTGCCACTGAAATTATTTCCATCCTATCCCCCCCACTCCACCCCCGGTCCAATGTCCAAGATACGTTACACTCCCTTCATATCTTTAATGACTTCTGTTTTCCAGGCTCCCCATTCCCTCATCTTTAAAGCCCTGTCCCACAGTACGAGTTCATTCCAAGAGCTCTCCCGAGTTAAAAAAAAATCAAACTCGGGTACGTCGGAGCTCGGGGACGTCTCTTAGCGGCTCGTAACGCTAACGGCAGGTACTCGGGAAGACTCGCTAACGGCAGGTAAGCACGGGAAGACTCGTGAAGATTTTTCAACATGATGGAAAAATGTCCACGAGAGCCCCGAGTACCGACGAGCGGCCATTACCGTAAATCTCCGAGTCTCCAGGGCAAACTCGGGAGAACTCTTGGAATGAACTCGTTCCGTGGGACAGGGCTTTTACTATGTTAGAGCCTGAAGAGGCGGCTCGACCTGAAAGGTCGCCAATTCTATTCTCCAGAGATGGTGCCTGACCCACTGAGGCACTCTTGCACTTTGCCTCTACCCTAGATCAGGAATGCCTCTACAGTGACTTGAGCTGATCCACACCCGTGAACCCAGCATTTTGTAAAGAAAATAATTCCGATTTATTTGAGGGCCCAAGATAAAATCTTTGAGAAAAGTAAAATTGATGTGGGATGAATTGCACACTTAAGCACAAATCTATTTCCAGAGCTCTGCTTCCACATACAGAAACCTTGGCAAAAGTCCCAATGATTTTCCTTTAAAGTTCATTAGAAACAGTTAGAATGACCAGGTGTGGCCACACAAGGCAGGAATCTGTGCACCCAGTCCATCGTACAAACCAACTTGTCCCAGGCAACTGAACTGTCCTCTGATCAGCTTGAGTGCGGACCTGACCTCCCATCTACCTCAATGGAGATTTTTAATCTTTCTTTAATCAGACTTTATTGGACTCCCACATTATATCTTGTACTGAAAGTTGTACCCTTTACCCTTTATCTCTGCTGGTTGGGGGCCAAAAGGCCTGTTTCCACGCTGTATCTCTCAAATCAGGTCAAGTCAAGATTACACTCAGACTGAAGAAGGGTCCTGACCTGAAACATCACCTGTCCATGTTCTCCGGACATGCTGCCTGACCCGTTGAGTTACTCCAGCACTTTGTGCCTTTTCCTGTTCTCAGTACCCTGGCCGATGTATTCATATAGTCTGGGGGTGACGGATAATCTGCTGCCCGACTCTGACACAACCCCTCAGGAATGCTTTTAGCTGTGGCAGGCTAAAAAAAACAGCACTTTCTACAGAAAATGCTTGGATTTATTCCAGGACATCATATGATTGCTTTGGGAAAAGTATAATTAATGGGGGATAAAGTGCAGTTAGGAATGGCTGATAAAATCACAAAGGAACAATGTGAATGTATCCAGCACTGTTACCACAGTGAAGTGACTATCCTGTTGCTAATAGCTCGGTCACAGAGTCGGGTTGTAAGGAAAACTCTAAAAGGAAGGGGGCAGGTTAGAAGTTTCGGAGAGGGAATCTCAGAGGTCGCAGGCTGGGAGTTTGAGATGTTGGTCTGTAGTGATGGAGTGATGGAAATAGGTTGTGCAAGAGTGAAGAATGGTGTGTGTGTGAGTGAGGGTGTGTGTGAGTGTGAGTGAGTGTGTATGTCTATGTCTATAAGTGCAAGTGTGTATGTACATGTGTGTTTGCATGTGTCAGTGTACAGTTTGTGTACATATATGCAAGTTGTGTGCACATGTATTGTGTGTATGGTCAGTGCAACTGTATATGTATGTGTTCACATATGTGAGTACATGTGTGTGTGCATGTTTGGATGTGTATTTGCTTGTGCGTGAGTGTGTATGTCTATGTGCATTCTGTGCATGTGAACATGCATATGGGTGCGTGCATTGTCAGTGTGTGTGCAGTATGCATGCATGAGTATATGTGTGTGTAGTGCATGCATGTTTGTGTGTGTATGTATGTGTGCGCATATGTTTGTGTGTGTATGCCTGTACATACACATCTGTGTGTGTGAGAGTATGTGTCAGTGTGCAGTGCAGGTGCATATACATGCATGTAGTGTGTACGTGTGTTGTGTGGTACAGGACTCTTGCAGCTTTCCATTAAACAATCTCCACACATTCTCTTCCATCCTGTCTGTAGCTATTCAGGGAGGTTTGAGTGCAGCTCTAAGCCATCGCCAATGAGTGAACAAGACTAAAGATAGACATAAAATGCTGGAGGAACTCAGCGGCTCAGGCAGCATCTCTGGAGAAAAAGAATAGGTGACGTTTCGGGTCAGAACCCTTCTTCAGTCTGAATGTGACCTGGTCCTGTTTTCCTGAGATGCTGCCTGATTCGTCGAGTTACTCCACCACTTTTGTGTTCATCTTCGGAATAAACTAGCATCTGCAGTTCCTCCCTCTGCCCAGTGGAGTACAGTAATTCGATTTAATTTGTTGGAGAAAATGACAGTAATTGAAAATCTATCCACATCTCTGAGTTGTGTAATTGAACCTTGCCAGTACACAGATGGTGATAAATAGTGTTTTAGCTTTGCTTAAATGACATCCTAATTAAGTTGTTAAACCCTTTACAAGATATCCTGTATGACAGGGCTAATCCTGATTAAACACGACACGTCGTGGTTATAGACTTGGACCACTTCAAACTCACCTCGTAAAAACATCAGAGGAAAGAGAGCATGCAAGATCTTCCTGTTCATTCTATTGAGCCAGGGATAGATGGGCACGGCTCTGGCAGTGGGAGATCAACAGGGGGCTGTACGGTCAAGGATTGGTGATATAGGGAGGAACTTGGAGACAGAACTTTAAATTGAGAAACAAGGGTCACCTACCCATGTTCTCCAGAGGTGCTGCCTGACCCCCTACGAGTTACTCCAGCACTTTATGCCTTACTTTAAAAATGGAGACTGTTTTTAAGGAGAGGGGATAGTTTTAATAGGAACCTGAGTGGCAACCTTTTCACCCAGAGGGTAGCTGATATATGGACCAGAGGAGGTAGAAATAAGGAACTGTAGATGCTGGCTTATTAAAAAAAAAAGCACAACGTGCTGGAGTAACTCAGCGAGTCAGGGATCACTGGAGAACATAGATTGGTGAAGCCTTGGGGCAGCACCCTTTTTATTCACCATTTTATCTACATCCTATCAGGTCTCTCCTTAACCTCCGGCATTCCAAGTCTGTCCAACCTCCCCTTGTAGCTATTATTCCCTAATTTAGATTTAGTTTTAGTTGTAGAGATACGGCGGGGAAACAGGCCCTTTGGTCCACCGGGTCCGCGCCGACCAGCGATCCCCGCACATTCACACTATCCAGCAATTTGTCTTTACATTTACCAAGTCGGCCCTGCATTCGCTGTAAGGCAGCAACTCTACCGCTGCCCCACTGTGAACGCTCAAATTCCTGGCAGCGTTCTGGTAAACACAAAATGCTGGAGTAACTCAGGCAGCGTCTCTGGAGAGAAGGAATGGTTGACGTTTCGCCTCGAGGCCCTCTAGGGAGAGGGAGGAAACCAGCATCTGTATTTCCTTCCTACAGCATTCTGGTCAACCTCTCCTGCACCCTCTCCAAAGCCCCCGCATCCTCACTGTAATGGGGGCGACCAGAACAGCACCCAACACTCCATGAGTGACCAGATCTTGAAGGAGTGGCAGAGTGAATGTTAGTGCGCAGGTGGATAAAGATAATCTGAAAATATTCAAAGAGACTGAGATGAACGGAGATGAGGAAAAACTTTTTTCACACAGAGAGTTGTGAGCGTGTGGAATTCTCTGCCTCAGTGGGCGGTGGAGGCTGGTTCTCTGGATGCTTTCAAGAGAGAGTTAGATAGAGCTGTTAGGGATAGTGGAGTTAGGGGATATGGGGAGAAGGCAGGAACGGGGTACTAATTGTGGATGATCAGCCATGGTCACATTGAATGGCGGTGCTGGCTCGAAGGGCCAAATGGCCTACCCCTGCACCTATTGTCTATTGTCTATAATGGGAAGAACTTCAAAGGATATAATTAAGATTTACTGAAGATGAATGAATGTCAGAAGAAAGAAAATTGAAAGGAATAACATTGGGCGATGCTGATTGACAGTTCCTCTGCAGAATGAATGGGAAATGAAAGGGAAAGTTTTGTTGACCTTTTAATTAAACATTTCTCATTGGCAATTATAGTTCAATGATCCGGGAATATTACGGAGACGATAAATGAGCTGTCAAAGGCAACTTCAAAGGATCGCAGCGTCAAAGGTTAACTGAGAAAGTTATTGAAAAGAAGAAATATTAACGAGGTTTCCCGAATGACTGACCTACTTGGAAAAGCATTTACTTAAGGTCAACATTCAACCAGTTAATGTTCCCGGAGGTTCCCGGAGGTTTTTGTCAATCTCCCTACCTGCTTCCACCACCTGCAACCTCCGGCAACCACACGGAAACCTTGGGTTGGGCGCAAAGTCTCCAGAGGTTTCCGTTCAGGTTTCCTAAATAGGACAGGGGCATTACTCCAACAATTTATTTCTTTTTTTGTAAACCAGCATCTGCAGTTCCTTGAATCTCCTCGCTAAATTCAGGGATAATTTAGTTAAGTTTTGAGATTCAGCATGGAAACAGGCCCTTCGGCCCGCCGAGCCCATGCCTGTTCTATGTTGGCTCTGTTTCTTATTGACTTACTCCACACTCGGGGCAATTTACATACAGGGACCAATTTTCCTACAAACTTGTACATCGTTGGGTTGTGGGGAAAAAACCAAAAGAACCGGGAAGAAAACCTACACTGTCGCAGGGAGAGCCTGCAAACCCCACGCAGATAGCACCCGAGGTCATGTTTGGGGTCACTGGTGCTGTGAGGCAGCAGCTTTGCCAGATGTACCACTGTGCTGCCCTAATGTGGTACAGTTTCGTCTATGATTCCTAGACTAGGGAGACACAGTTTGTTTGCCTTGGCCTTATACAGGTTGACACTACCTGGACCAGCATTCTATTGTCCACCAATCCCTGGTTGGAGGAATATGGGCCAGGTACAGGCAAGTGGGACGAGTTTGATTAGCAACTTGGTCAGCATGGAGGAGTTGGGCCAAAGGGCCTGTTTCCATGCTGTATATACTATGACTCGAAATCTATGACTCCCTGTGAAACAGAGTCCCCAGTCTTTCCCCTCACTCACTCACGTACAGTACTTTGGTGAGATTAGAGAGAGAGGGGGAGAGGGAGAAGGAGAGAGGGAGAGAGAGTGAGGGATAGAGAGAGAGAGAGAGAGAGAGA